>NC_079192.1:345703074-345760292 GCF_029499605.1 Hyla sarda | reverse complement strand
ATGGACCAGTTCAGTTTTGAAGTGGATTTGAAGGGCTTTCATATTAGAAATATCCCATTATAAAAACTGCACCCCTCAAAGTATTCAAAATGACATTCAGAAAGTGTGTTAACCCTTTAGGCGTTTCACAGAAATAGCAGCAAAGTGAAGGAGAAAATTCAAAATCTTGAATTTTATATTTACATTTTTTTTTTTAATTTTTTTTTTACTCACATGTTCTTGTAGACCTAGTTTTTAATTTTTACAAGGGGTAAAAGGAGAGAAATCCCCTAAAATTTGAAACACCATTTCTCTCGAGTAAGGAAATAACTCATATGTAAAGTGCTCTGTGTGTGCACTAGAGGGCTCAGAAGGGAAGGAGCGACAATGGGATTTTGGAGAGTGAGTTTTCTGCAATGGTTTTTCGGGGGCCTGTCATATTTAGGAAGCCCCAATGGTGCCCCTATGGTGAAGATCACTTTAAAGAGATCTTCACTGCTGCCTCCACTTGCCTGCCGGTCCTCCCCGCTGCCTGTTCCACTCGCAGGTCCGGGTCCCCGCCTGCTCCCGAGGTGCTCCCTGTCTGACAGCTCCGATCATCCATATTTTCCAGGCTATCGGGTCATCAAAGATCCGATAAGCCTGGAATCACCGCAAATCGCCAATGTGAATTGATCTCAGGACCCCCCCAGGCATTGCCACGGGATGCCTAATGAATGATTTTCGGCAGGCAACCCGCTCCGGTCCTCACCCGGCGCTCGTCAGGGACCAAAATTTCCTCGGGCATACAGGTACAGTCTGGATCCTTAACCCCTTGGGGACCGAGCCTATTTTTGACCCTAAGGACCAGAGCATTTTTTGCAATTCTGACCACTGTCACTTTAAACATTAATAACTATGGGATGCTTGTACTACTGAATTTGTTTGAGTTTGTTTTTTCGTGACATATTCTACTTTGTTAGTGGTAAATTTTCGGCGATACTTGCACCATTTCTTGGTGAAAAATTCCAAAATTTCATGAATAATGTGAAAATTTTGCGTTGTTATAACTTTGAAGCTCTCTGCTTGTAAGGAAAATACATACAAAATAAATGATATATTGATTCACATATACAATATGTCTACTATATGTTGGCATCATAAAGTTGACAGGTTTTTACTTTTTGAAGATGTCAGAGGGCTTCAAAGTTCAGCAGCAATTTTTCAAGTAGATTTCAAAATCTGAATTTTTCAGGGACCAGTTCAGTTTTGAAGTGAATTTGAGGGTCTTTATGTTAGAATACCCTATAATGGACCCCATTATGAAAACTGCACCCCTCAACGCATAAAAAATGACATTCAGAAAGTTTTTTTTAACCCTTAATGTGTTCCATAGGAGGCGAAAATTCAAAATCTTAATTTTTTACACTAACATGTTCTTGTAGACCCATATTTTTTATTTTTACAAGGGGTAAAAGGAGAATAAGCCCCCCCAAAATGTGTAACCCAATTTCTCTCGAGTAAGGAAATACCTCATATGTGGATGTAAAGCGCTTTGGGCGAACTAGAGGGCTCAGAAGAGGAGTGACAATGGGATTTTGAGAGTGAATTTTGTTGAAATGGTTTTCGTGGGGAATGTCACACATAGGAAGCCCCTACGGTGGCAGAACAGCGACAAAACACCCCACATGGCATACTCTTTGGGAAACTATACTCCTCAAGGCACCTAACAAGGGGTCCAGTGAGCCTTAACACCTCACAGGTGTTTGACGAATTTTCAATAAAGTTGGACATGAAAATGAAACATTTTATATTTCACTAAAAAGCTGGTGTTACCCCCAAATTTTTCATTTTCACAAGGGGTAATAGGTGAAAATGTCCCCCAAAATTGAAAACCCCATTTCTCTCGAGTAAGGAAATACCTCATATGTGGATGTAAAGTGATCTGCGGGGGCACTAGAGGGCTCAGAAGGGAAGGAGTGACATTGGGCTTATGGAAAGCAAATTTTGCTGAAATGGTTTTTTGGGGGACATGTCACATTTCGGAAGCCCCCATGGTGCCAGAACAGCAAAAAACACCCCACATGGCACACTATTTGGGAATCTACCCCCTCAAGGACCATAACAAGGGTACAGTGAGCATTTACACCCACTGGCATTTGACAGATCTTTGTAACAATGGGCTGTGCAAATGAAAAATTATATTCTTAATTTTCAAGGACAACTGTTTCAAAAATCTTCAGTCAGTCACCTGTGGGGTGTAAATGCTCACTGTATCCTTGTTACGTTCCATGAGGGGTCACATGTGGGGATTTTTTTTTTTTTTTGCGTTTGTCAGAACCGCTGTAACCAGCAGCCACCCCTGTGCCAATCACCAGTTTAGGCCTCAAATGTACATGGAGCTCTCTCACTCCTGAGCCTTGTTGTGCGCCCGCAGAGCATTTTATGTCCACATATGGGTATTTCCGTACTTGGGAGAAATTCTGTTACAAATTTTGGGGGTCTTTTTCTCCTTTTTTTTTTTTTTTTTTTTTTTTTTTAACACTAACCTGCTCGTGTAGACCCCCAACTTTACCTTTTCATAAGGGTAAAAGGAGAAAAAGCCCCCCAAATTTGTAGCGCAATTTCTCCTGAGTAAGGAGATGCCCCATAAGTGGTCTTAAACTTTTGCCGTGAAATACAACAGGGCTCTAAAGTGAGAGAGCACCATGCGCATTTGAGGCCTAAATTAGGGATTTTCATAGGGGTGTACCCGGATGCAAGCGTTACACTTGCCTCCTCTACCAAAAATACTTTACGCCAGTTTTCCCCAAACAGGGTGCCTCCAGCTGTTGCAAAACTCCCAACAATACTGGGAGTTATTCAACAGCTGGAGGCTCCGTTTTGGAAAAACTGGCGTACAAGATGTTTTTTATTTTATTTGGGGGGGGGGGGGGGGGCACGCGCGCAACAGTGTAAGGGGGTGTATATGTAGTATTTTTACTCTTTATTTAGGCTTAGTGTTGAGTAGTGTTTATAGGGGACATTCACACGGGCGGAGATTTACAGTGTTTCCTGCAGCAGTGGAAAATTAGCCGCATCTCAAACTTGAAGCGGGAAACTTGTGTAAACCCGCCCGCATGAATGTACCCTGTACATTCACGTGGGGGTGGGGGGGGGGGGGGGCAAAACTACAACTCCCAGCATGCACTGACAGACCATGCATGCTTGAAGTTGTAGTTATGCAACAGCTGGAGGCACACTGGTTGGGATTGGAAACAGTTAGGTAACAGACTACCGCAGTGTTTCCGCACCACTGTCTGTTTCTAACTCTGTGTTTCCCAACCCATGTGCCTCCAGCTGTTGCTGTCTGTCAGCGCATGCTGGGAGTTATAGTTTTGCAACAGCAGGAGGCACACAGGTTGGGAAACACTTGAGTTAGGAAACAGACAATGTTTCCCAACTAGTGCTCCTCCAGTTGTTACAATACTACAACTCCCAGCATGCTCAGACAACTGAAGGGAATGTTGGGAGTTGTACTCATGCAACAACTGGAGGAGAACAGTTTAGAGAGCACTATGTAGTGGTCTCCAAACTGTAGCCCTACAGATGTTGCAAGTCTTCAACTCAAAGTATGCCCAGACATGCTGGGAGTTGTAGTTCGGCAACATCTGAAGGGCCAAATGTTGCTGAACCACAACTCCCAGCATGCCTGGACAGTCTTGGCATTCTTTGAATTGGCATCTGGAGCGCTACAGTTTGGACACCACTGTATAGTGGTCTCCAAACTGTGCCCTTCCAGATGTTGCAAAACTACAACTCCCAGACTGTCCAAGCATGCTGGGAGTGGTAGTTCTGCAACATCTGAAGGGCCAGATGTTACAGAACTACAACTCCCAGCATGTCTGGACAGTCTGGGCATGCTGAGAGTTGTGGTTTTGCAACATCTGGAAAGACTGGTCTCCAAACTGTGGCCCTCCAGATGTTGCAAAACTACAACTCCCAGCATGCCCAGAAAGCCAAAGGCTGTCTGGGCATGCTGGAAGTTGTAGTTTTGAAACTCCCATATACAGCAGTGAAGATAACTTTACGGCGATCTTCACAGCTGTATCTAGGAAGCCGCCGCCGCCGCCTCCACTTGCCTGCGCCTCCTGTCAGCCGGTCCTCGGTCACTGCGTGAGCCCAGGTAACTGGCAGTTCCCACAACGGCCCCCGCACTCCGCCGCCATCTTCCTTTTGCTCTGCCCCGACATCCATGGGCGGGCAGAGCAGGCGAAATGAACATGCCCCTGCTCTGCGATTCGCCAATTGGCCAATCGCAGGGGATAGGAGGAGGTGGCACACTGCCGCCTCGCTCCTATCCTCTGGGATGATCGGGGCTGTCTCGCCGATCTGGACCCCCCCAGGCATTTGCATGGGATGCCCTCTGAATGATTTCAGCAGGCGTCCCATTTCGATCCCTGTCCGGTTAGCAGCGGGGATCGAAATTCCCACGGACCAGGAAGCAAGGGTGTATGCATACGCCCGTGGTCCCCAACAGGTTGTCTCTTGTGTTTTTTTTTATTTTTATTTTTATTTTTTTTTTTATTTTTTTTTAAAACATATTTTTATTGGTTTTTCAATCAACTAAACATCAGATAAACAAGTCCATTAGCCCCTCCCCTCCTGTTCCAAACATAGTCATTAGAGATGAGCGAATTTACAGTAAATTCGATTTGTCACGAACTCGGCTCGGTAGTTGATCACTTATCCTGCATAAATTAGTTCAGCTTTCAGGTGCTCCGGTGGGCTGGAAAAGGTGGATACATTCCTAGGAGACTCTAGGATCCTAGGATCAATTTCTCCTCATTCAGACTCTACCAGTCCCCAACAAATCCATCAAGTCCCGGAGTCTTCCCAGAGGGCAAGTCTTAAATAACCCTGGACACCCCTTCAGCCGTCAACGGGTCCTCCAGACCAGAGGACTGGAGCGAGGTCAGCGGGACAAGGGGACTGTATAGTCTCAGGGGCCACCCCAGAGGGGGAGGAATACAAGGTACTTTAGGAGTGGATGACCTCATTAATGACCGACGGGTCAGATCTAAGGGACCCATCCCAAGCGCGTACACAGGGTATAGAAGCCACAGGGCGGCTTTCCCTAGACAGGTAGGCCAGAAGTTTACCATTCTTATCACCAAACTCAAATATGGCTGCTTCCCTCGCTGCTCACTTCAAATGAACCCGATCTTTATGGACAATCAAAAGGAACTCTGAGCCCTAGCCCACTCCCTTTTGGCCTCTGGAGTAGGTTCCCTCACCACCGCTGCCTCAAGAACCCCTATTTCTGATTGCAGCACCTGCTCCCGGGCTCCCAATAACGCCCTCCTACCCGCCACCCCCACCATGCTACTCTAACCGTGGCTTTATAAGCATCCCACTGAATGAGGACATCCAGATGAGAGGCATTATGGGCCCAGTAGTCAGTTAGAGGTCTCCAAAGCAGCAGATATTTCCTCCAGCTGAAGCCACCCAAGGTGCATTCTCCACAAACGTGAGGAGGGCCTAGGGACAAGCTAACTATTAAGGCAGAATGATCAGAGAGCCCTCTACTAGTATAGCACACCTCACTCACCCCTGGCAGTAGGTCAGCTGAAGCAAAAGCGAGATCAATTTGGGAGAAAGTTCTATGCTCCAAGGAGTAGTATCAGAAGACTGAGTCATCCGGCTATTTACATCTCCAAAGGTCAGTAAGGCCCAACCCCAGATGCCAAAAGGCTAATGCAGAGGATCCGGGGTCCACACCACTGGTGTGATCGAGCCGGGGGTCAGGAACAACATTGAACGAGTGCAGGAGCTACTTAAAATCCATCAACCACGACCTCCCCCCCCCCCCCCCCCCCCCCCCCCCATTAAACGAAGTTCAACACCCCCTAGCCCACTAGCCCGGGAAATCCTAGGGGGAACTCGAACCTCGGACAGCTTACACTTACAGTCCACCCGCTAACTAACTAGGAGAGCAGGCAGTCCAACAGGATCATCAGTCCAGCGGCCGAGCAGCTCTAGGGGCAGCCTCCGCAGGTGAAGTGAAGAATTTGGTAGTGCGTCCATCCACCCTCAGCCGAGTCGGGTACAACATGGCATAGCTATAACCCTTGGAGCGGAGTTTGGCTCTAACTTCCCTAAACTGGGTTTGCTGTTTTCTCCATTCCACAGAGTAGTCCGGGTAGAAGGAGACTATGCTGTCACCACATAGCACCTCTCCCTTGATACTCGCTGCTCTCAGGATAGCGTCTCTGTCTTTAAAGTGAAGGGTCCTTGCTAGAAACGGCTGAGGAGGTCTGGCAGGGACCCTATGGGCCCGCTCCACAGCGAAGAAGGGAGAGAAGGTATCCGGAGGCAGCAGCTCTTTCAGCCAGGATTCTAAGAACGCCACAGGATCAGCACCTTACGCCTTCTCAGGAAGGCCCACCAGCCGAACGTTGTTACGCCTCAGTCGGTTCTCAAAGTCATCTGCTCTATCCACCATACCTCGAAACGGTCGCTGCAGGTCATAAATTTGCTGAGGGATAGGGCGTAATGTATCTTCCACCGTAGAGACTCTGTTCTCCACCTCCTTGGTGCGTTCTCGTAACTTTTGAGTCTCATGGCTTAGAACAGGGGTCCTCAAACTTTTTAAACAGGGGGCCAGTTCACGGTCCCTCAGACCGTTGGAGGGCCGGACTATAATTAAATATTTTTTTTTTTAAATGAGCAAATTCCTATGCACACTTTTATATATCTTATTAGTGGACTACCCCTTTAAGTACGCAGCACAGCTCCCCCACATTAGGGTTGGCAGTATAGTTCCCCCCCACATTAGGGTTGGCAGTATAGTTCCCCCCCACATTAGGTTGGCAGTGTAGTTCCCCCCCACATTAGGTTGGCAGTGTAGTTCCCCCCCACATTAGGGTTGGCAGTGTAGTTCCCCCCCCACATTAGGGTTGGCAGTGTAGTTCCCCCCCCCCCCCCACATTAGGGTTGGCAGTGTAGTTCCCCCCCCCCCCCCCCACATTAGGGTTGGCAGTGTAGTTCCCCCCCCCCCCCCCCCACATTAGGGTTGGCAGTGTAGTTCCCCCCCCCCCACATTAGGGTTGGCAGTGTAGTTCCCCCCCACATTAGGGTTGGCAGTATAACCCCCCCCCCCCCCCACACACACACACACACACACATATTAGGTTGGCAGTATAGTTCCCCCACATTAGACTGGCAGTATAATCACCCCCCCCCCCCCCCCCCCACATTAGGTTGGCAGTATTGTTCCCCCACATTAGGTGCAATATAGCCCCCCACATTTCGTTTGCAGTATGTTCCCCCACATTAGGTGCAATATAGTCCTCCACATTAGGCTGGCAGTATGTTCCCCCGCATTAGGTGCAATATAGCCCCCCACATTACGTTGGCAGTATGTTCCCCCACATTACGTTGGCAGTATGTTCCCCCACATTACGTTGGCAGTATGTTCCCCCACATTACGTTGGCAGTATGTTCCCCCACATTACGTTGGCAGTATGTTCCCCCACATTACGTTGGCAGTATGTTCCCCCACATTACGTTGGCAGTATGTTCCCCCACATTACGTTGGCAGTATGTTCCCCCACATTACGTTGGCAGTATGTTCCCCCACATTACGTTGGCAGTATGTTCCCCCACATTACGTTGGCAGTATGTTCCCCCACATTACGTTGGCAGTATGTTCCCCCACATTACGTTGGCAGTATGTTCCCCCACATTACGTTGGCAGTATGTTCCCCCACATTACGTTGGCAGTATGTTCCCCCACATTACGTTGGCAGTATGTTCCCCCCACATTACGTTGGCAGTATGTTCCCCCCACATTACGTTGGCAGTATGTTCCCCCCACATTACGTTGGCAGTATGTTCCCCCCACATTACGTTGGCAGTATGTTCCCCCCACATTACGTTGGCAGTATGTTCCCCCCACATTACGTTGGCAGTATGTTCCCCCCACATTACGTTGGCAGTATGTTCCCCCCACATTACGTTGGCAGTATGTTCCCCCCACATTACGTTGGCAGTATGTTCCCCCCACATTACGTTGGCAGTATGTTCCCCCCACATTACGTTGGCAGTATGTTCCCCCCACATTACGTTGGCAGTATGTTCCCCCCACATTACGTTGGCAGTATGTTCCCCCCACATTACGTTGGCAGTATGTTCCCCCCACATTACGTTGGCAGTATGTTCCCCCCACATTACGTTGGCAGTATGTTCCCCCCACATTACGTTGGCAGTATGTTCCCCCCACATTACGTTGGCAGTATGTTCCCCCCACATTACGTTGGCAGTATGTTCCCCCCACATTACGTTGGCAGTATGTTCCCCCCACATTACGTTGGCAGTATGTTCCCCCCACATTACGTTGGCAGTATGTTCCCCCCACATTACGTTGGCAGTATGTTCCCCCCACATTACGTTGGCAGTATGTTCCCCCCACATTACGTTGGCAGTATGTTCCCCCCACATTACGTTGGCAGTATGTTCCCCCCACATTACGTTGGCAGTATGTTCCCCCCACATTACGTTGGCAGTATGTTCCCCCCACATTACGTTGGCAGTATGTTCCCCCCACATTACGTTGGCAGTATGTTCCCCCCACATTACGTTGGCAGTATGTTCCCCCCACATTACGTTGGCAGTATGTTCCCCCCACATTACGTTGGCAGTATGTTCCCCCCACATTACGTTGGCAGTATGTTCCCCCCACATTACGTTGGCAGTATGTTCCCCCCACATTACGTTGGCAGTATGTTCCCCCCACATTACGTTGGCAGTATGTTCCCCCCACATTACGTTGGCAGTATGTTCCCCCCACATTACGTTGGCAGTATGTTCCCCCCACATTACGTTGGCAGTATGTTCCCCCCACATTACGTTGGCAGTATGTTCCCCCCACATTACGTTGGCAGTATGTTCCCCCCACATTACGTTGGCAGTATGTTCCCCCCACATTACGTTGGCAGTATGTTCCCCCCACATTACGTTGGCAGTATGTTCCCCCCACATTACGTTGGCAGTATGTTCCCCCCACATTACGTTGGCAGTATGTTCCCCCCACATTACGTTGGCAGTATGTTCCCCCCACATTACGTTGGCAGTATTGTTCCCCCCACATTACGTTGGCAGTATAGTTCCCCCCACATTACGTTGGCAGTATAGTTCCCCCCACATTAGTTTGGCAGTATAGTTCCCCCCCCATTAGGTGCAATATAGTCCCGTCCCCCCCCATTAGGCTGGCCGTATGTTCCCCCACAGGCATACAGCTTCAAGCGATACATTATGGCTGGAGGCTGTATGCCTGTGTACTGCCCCACTTCAGTGTTCCGACCACCGCTCCGGCCATAGCAGGATCGGTGGACGGAACACCGAAGCTTATGCGCTGCTGGTAAATAATTACAAACTGCCAGCGCGCATCCTTCTTACTTATACCCGACTCCTCCGCGCTCCGTTGCCATGGGCGCACGCATGGGACGTCAGTGACGTCCCTGCATGCGCTAGCTCCCGGCAGTCCCCGCGTTTACTTTAAAAACGTGAGGCCGCAGGGACTTAAAAGAGGCGTCCCTGAGTTCCGAAAGCATCTTTCAGAATACAGGGATGTCCCGAGGTAAAAACACCCGGTGGGTGGCCCGCAGGCCGTAGTTTGAGGACCCCTGGCGTAGAATAATTAATTCCTGTCTCAGCTCATCCACTTTAGTTATCATAGAAGAATGGCAGGAAGTTATAGTGGACAGAATTTCAGTAATATTTTTTAGTTTTCTAAACATTGATATTGCTCTATTTTCTGCTCAGTCTGTCAGATTTACAGACTGGGAAGTGGCGTTACCCAGCAGGCGTGACATCATCTGAAGCCATACAGGGGAGAACTTCCTCCCTCACTCTGAACTGCTCTGGGCTGTGTGTAGCAGTGTGTGAGAGGAGCTATGATTGGCTAAGGCTGCACACACTCTTAGCCACACTCTTAGATATACTCTGGACACAAATAAAACATACAAAACTTCATAAAAAAAAAAATAAAAATCAAAGTACATTAGTAACATTTTTTATTTACCATTAGGAGAGCAATAGCAAAAATGTATTTTAACCATAGTGTCCATTTAATATTTGACTGCTGAATAAGGTTGTATTAACAGGGGTGTGGACATTTTAAAACAAACTTCTTGCTCAAGGGACTAATACAGGAGAACAATCTACTTGTCCCAATTAAAATTTTTGTGATCTTGTTTTTTTCCCTCGCCCAACAATAATTTGTAATGATACCTTTTATTTTTCCGTAACATATGCTCTGAAACACAAAAATATTGGTGAGGTGTAAGGAATAAAGAAAACAGATTATTTAGCAAATTTGGTTTTCCTTTTTACGCCATGTACCTTGTGGTCAAGCTAACATGTTATTATGATACTTTAGGTTGGCCTGATTACAGCAATACAAAATTTGTATAGTTTCCATCACGTACTAATTTTAAAAAAATATTCTGAACTTTCCAAAATTCCATTTTCTTATCCCTGTAACTTTTTTTTATTTCTTTTTTGATATATCAGGCTATATGTGGGTGAATTTCTTGCACCATAATCTGCTGTTTGTATCGGTACCATTTTGGTATTGCTCTGACTTTTTAATCGCTTACTTTTTATCTGGGATGTTATATAAAAAATGTGTTTTTTTAATATTTTTTATTTTTTTACATTCACGTTATTTACCGTACAGGATATATAATGTTACATTTTAATAGTTTGGATAATTTTTTTTTATTTTTATTTTTTATATAGGAAAAGGGGGTATTTGAACTTTTAATATGGAATGGTTTAATGTCTTTTAAACTTTTATAAAACTTATTTTTTTTTTTTTTTTTTTTTTGACACTTGGGAGACTTTTAGGAGGAATCATTAGATTCCTCATAAAGAGTAATGCAGTTCTATTGAACTCCATTGAAATGTTTGCTCTGCACTCCATTGATAAAGCCTGGTCCAGCCATGCTCTATCAATGACAGAGCCACGGACACCAGGGAACAAGAGGAAATCCCTACAGCTACCTCTGCAGTGGATCGCGATCCACTCCACTAGGTCACCAGGGAGCATTCACCACCCAGCAATCAGCTGGGGTCTGCCAGGTATGGAGCCGTCTCGAGTCAGGAGACTGCTCCATACACCCTGAGAGCCGCCGTACTTGTCGGTGGTTTTCAGGTCCGAGCCTGCTTGCCCGAAAAAGGGGTTAGAGGCTTGAAAAATTCACCTGCCTGGCGCCTTGAACTACATGTCCTGGGCATCAGGCGATAGGATTTCCACATCCCTGATTAACATTGTTTGTGCCTTCTGAGGCATGGGTTCATCAGCAAAACATTAAAATAGCATGCTGATCTATCTGTGCTCGGAAAGGCATAGGGCCCAATCATTGCAGGGGCTAAACATAGTGAGCTAGTGACTAAATTTGGTTCGTTTTCCAGGTGTATCTGAAAATTGCAGAACTTTTGAGTCCAAGACAACACTCTTGTCACTGGCTGATACATTAGGTTCATTGAAATAAATAGGGCCTCTCTCAGAGCAACTGAGAACAAGGCTCCCTGCTGCCTTATTTAATCATCGGTGGCAGCGGCGATCCCATGGATGTCAGCATTTAACCCTTTAGACAATGCCGAACATATTGTCTAAATAAAAAATTTAGCAAATTTGGTGGTTTTCTTTTCTACTGTTGTTCTGATACTTTAGGCCGGCCTGATTACAGCAGTACCAGATTTGTATAGTTTCCATCAAGTTTTACAAATTTAAAAAAAAATTCTGAACTTTTTCGAATTTTTTTAATTGCCATTTTTTGACCCGTCTTTATTTATTTTATATTTTTTATGCATATCAGGCTGTATGAGGGCTCATTTTTTGTGCCATAATCTGTTTTTTGTATCGGTACCATTCTGGTATTGATCTGACTTTTTATTTTATTTATTTTTTCCTTTTTTTCTGTGATTTTATAAAAATTGCAATTCTTTTTTTTTTTTTTTTTTTTTTTTTTTTTTTTTTTTTACATTTTACGTCTTTTACCCTATGGGATACATAATGTTTTATATTTTAATAGTTTGTACAGTTACGCACGCAGCGATACTAAATGTTTATATTATGTTTTACATGTTTTTATATAGGAAGGGTGTGATTTGAACTTTTAACATGGAAGGGGTTAATGTGTGTCTTTTTAAACTTTTATGAAAACATTTTTTTTCTCTTAAACCTAGTCCCTTAGGGGACTTATAGGAGGATTCATTAGATTCCTCATACAGATCAATAAAGTTCCATTGAACTCCATATGGATGAAGGCATATATATATTTGTGAGAAGTTGAAAGGCATGGCGGTTGGGTGATATGTCACCAAGGCGCCTGGCCTTGGTGAAGTAAGAGCCGGTATGTATTCAGTGTCTGTGCTGCGATGCAGACTGACACTGTGGCCGTAGTATGGCTGGAAGGTCAATCCGGGACGGCTCTTACTGTGAATGGTCAAGTGTTAGTTGGGGCCCATTCTCCACAATCAAGGCCATCTTTTGGTGGCCTTAAAGCTAGGCTGCCTCACCAGCTGAGGGGGATTTGCATGTTGCAGCTCACACTGCCAGAGAGAGCTGAGTGTGCAGATCTTCCCTGAAAGTTTGGAAGCTTGTGAGCAGACTGCCTGGAGGCCTGGAAAAGACTTGCTTGATGCCGCATGGCATGAACTCAGGTGTGGACAAACACCTAAGGAAAGCAGGTGGACTTCTTGTTACGTTTTTCTTTTGTTCGCATTTTAGACTGTTTGCTGTGTGCCAAGTGTAAATAAAACACTGAACTTTGATTTGAAAATCCTGTTTCCGAGTCTGCATTTTTAAATTCTTAAAGTAAATAAAATTATTATATAAACACACTAGCAGAGTCTAGTGAGGATGGCCATGACTCTCCCATCCTCATATCCCGGTCACCCACACTGACTATTCTCTGCACCTGCCTGCCGGTCAGTTAAATCATACTTTGCCATCATGTTGTTCTGGCAGAAGAAAGTTTAAAAGCCCTGGGAAATCTCAGCAGCCTAAGAGTAACACAATCAGGATATGTCCTGGAAGTCCCATAGATTTGTATTGGACTTCAGACAATACAAACCCCTCCTTCACAAACTGGGGTTGGGGTTGATTTAACTCTACTTTATGTTTTAGTTGACACATAAGTTTAATATCTGCAGTTATGCTCAAATATACTTACAATTGTTTTTTATTTGTAAAATGTATTTCTCTGCAAAAATCTAGAACAGCTGCCAGTAAAGGCTTTAATTTTCTTCAGCAGGAAATTCTTTATTACAAAAGACAACCTCACCGTATGTCTTTGTATTGTTTTTCAGTCGGAGTTTGGCAGAAGCTTGTTCAGATGGAGATGTAAATGCCGTCCGTAAACTCCTCAATGAAGGTAGAAGTGTAAATGAGCATACTAAAGAAGGCGAAAGTCTTCTCTGCTTGGCTTGTTCAGCTGGATATTATGAACTGGTACAAGTGAGTATAATATAATAAGTAACTAATTCTACACCTACTCTAGATGTTGTATAGCTTTGATTAACAATGACCTACCTTATATACTCGAGTATAAGCAGAGTTATATAGAGTTGCTGAAAATGCCCCCCCCCCCCCCCCCCCCCCTCTGCATATACTCGAATGAACTCTCTGCCTGTCCATCTTCACCGGGAGGCCCTCTTCTCCACTCCAGGCCTGCCTCGGACTAGTGACGTTGCCTTGACGACGACGACGCACAGGGACGTTCATGCGTAGGGACGTCCCTGTGCGTCATCGTCAAGGCAATTCCACTAGTCCGGGGCCGGCCTGGAGCGGAGAAGAGGGTCTCCCGGTGAAGATATACAGCCCGAAACGACTAACCCTCACCACCAGACGGTCCCTGCAGCATAGATGGCCTGGTCCAGCTCACCCTTCCTTCCCTCCGAGGGGAGGTGAGTAAGAAACAAAAGGGGGTGGTCTGGATGATGACGAAGGCCCGGCAGTGGTCTTCAACCTGCGGACCCCCAGATGTTTCAAAACTACAACTCCCAGCATGCCCGGACAACCGATAGCTGTCCGGGAATGCTGGGAGTTGTAGTTTTGCAACATCTGGAGGTCCGCAGGTTGAAGACCACTGAAGGGATTGACAGGCGGTGATGATGAAAGGGGGTCTGGATGATGACAGGGTGATGATGATGAGGGTGTTAATGACGGGGTCTGGATGATGACAGGTGGATGATGTATTTCCCACCCTAGGCTTATAGTCGAGTCAATAATTTTTTTTTTCCCTGGGTTTTTGGGGTTAAATTAGGGGCCTCGGCTTATATTCGGGTCGGCTTATACTCGAGTATATACGGTATATGATTTGAATCTACAAAACGTATGCAAAAATCTGTGTTGTGGTGTTCTCACAGGCATCTCCTCTTTGTGAAATGATGGTCAGTCCTAAACTGTGATAGGTACCTACATAAGCCGTTCTGTATACAGTGTTCCTAAATAACTTTTTAGTGGACTAGCAGTTTAAGGGCATTCAAACTGGATAGCATTAATTTTCTTAAACAGTACAACTGTAATTTGAAAGAAGGGGGGAAAGAACTGATCTGGCATCAAGTCCTCTGATTCTTTTTGACACGGCACCACTAAATTTCTGATAATACGCTTGTGATTAAAGTGTCATTTGAATTTTAAATATATTCTTGGGTAACTCTACAGGTGTTACTTGCAATGCATGCGAATGTTGAAGATCGAGGGAATAAAGGTGACATTACACCTTTAATGGCAGCAGCTAATGGTGGATTTGTGGACATTGTAAAGGTTCTCCTACTTCATTCTGCAGATGTCAATGCTCGGTCTTCGACTGGTAGGTAACATAAGTGTCTTTGTCCATATTTTTATATTTATTTTGCAGGTTTTCTTTTAGTTATTGATATCAATCTTTTTATTTTAGGGAATACTGCTTTAACATATGCATGTGCAGGAGGATTTGTAGACTTGGTTAAAGTTTTGTTGGAAGAAGGTGCCAATATAGAGGAGCACAATGAAAATGGGCACACGGCATTAATGGAAGCTGCTAGTGCTGGTCATGTCGAGGTTGCAAGGATTTTGCTGGAACATGGAGCAGGCATTAATACCCACTCAAACGAGTTTAAAGAGAGTGCATTAACATTGGCATGCTATAAAGGTTTGTATAACAGGAAAAAGATCACCATTAAAATAATAGCTTCAGTTGAAATAACTTAAATTGTCATTGTCTTTTCAGAAAACGTTTCATTTGTCATGTTTCTAATCAAAGAAAAATGCCTCTTTCTCCACTTATTCAGTTGGGTCATGCTACAGAATTTCCTCACTGGATATTCTCTACTTACAAGTAATTTAAGGTAGATCAAAGCAGAATTGCCATGTGGAATTTCTGCTTGGAATCCTTGTCTAATTAAAGCCCCACTGATGTCAATGAAAGTTCCTGATGAGGATTATTTTCAGCAAGGATATTCTGTAGTGTGGACCCAACCTTTGGCTTCTTTCTTTCCCCCCTTTCCACTTAACCTTATAATTCACATTTCTTGGGACAAATCAGCTAACTGAAGTATCTGGTTGCAGCTTTCTTCCATGCTGCTGCTTATGGTGTGCTATAAAAATCGAAGGGAGCAATATCTCCTTCTAGGTGTATGAGATCCATCATAGAGGCTAGGCTCCACCCACTAGTTTAGGATGAAATTAAAATTAGACATTGGTTGCTTTCAGATGGAAAAACCCATGAAAAATACCATATTCTAATAACCAGAAACAGTGCTGACTGTATACACAACAGCTTATCCTGAAGTTACCTGAAATTGGGATTATGATCTATTTTTTTTTATATCTTAAAGTGGCTTTATATGTCATATGCTATGGTCTTCCTTTTTTAACTCTGGTACATTTTAAATCAGCTTTTACTGCCAGACAGCGTTTAAAGGGAAACTGACAAATGGATGAACCCCACTAACCTGAATATATAGGTGGTTATTAGGGATGCACCCAAGTAAATTTTTGTCCGAAACCCAAAAATTTAGGCTGTGCTTGGCCAAAAACAAACTGAAAATTCATTGCCCCGCCCCATTTTTTAAATATTGTTTTTATTACATTTTGGGCTGTGATGTGACCAAAAACAGCAATTTTTGCGTTTGGATTTTTTTTGCGTTTACGCTGTTAAACATAATAATTTAATAGTTGGGACAATTACACACGTGGCAATACCAAATGTTTTTTTTTTCTTCATATTTTTTATATGGAAAACGGAAACAGGAGGGTGATATCAACTTTTAAAATGGAACCGGTTTTATTAAATTTTTTTTCTTTTACACTTTCTTAGCCCCCTTAGGGGACTTTTAGGAGGAATCATTAGATTCCTCATACAGATCAATGGAGTTCCATAGAGATCCATTGAGCTGTGCTCGGATAGGGGATATGTTTTTCTTCATGGTACTTATCGTTTAATAGCTGGCCGCGACAATCTCCGCATGTCGCCTATTAGCGGCGGCCCTTAGCTACAAGAATTAGTATGGTCGATGACTGACATTGGAGCAATCCGATGTCCGTTATTACAGGCAGATGTCAGCTGCTGATATCAGAAGGCATCTCACTTTTATGATACGGACCTGACCCATGACGTACGTGTATGTTATGGGACGGGAAGGGGTTAAGCCACGCACCCGTAATTATTGGTGGAAAATTCACTCAGCCGACAATGCTGAAAGGAGTATTTTTGGCCAATAATTTTCGGCGTCCGAAATTACGGTGCATCCCTAGTGGTTAGTCTGGGTTAGGGACTAAAATTATGTATTCTTTACCCCAGTCTGCTTAGGCGTTCCTAAGATATAGCACAATCTTCTAATATGCAAATAAACTCTTAAGTGCACAGGAGGCTGAGTTGAAGGCTAGCTGCACATCTGACACCATCCCCCTGGGTCCCGTTCATGCGGACCTGTTTATTAAAGGGATACTCTGGTGAAAACCTTTTTTCTTTTAAATCAACTGGTGGCAGCAAGTTAAACATATTTGTAAATTACTTCTATTAAAAAATCTTATTCCTTCCAGTACTTATTAGCTGCTGAATGCTACAGAGGAAATTCCTTTCTTTTTGGAATACTGATGACATCACGAGCACAGTTCTCTCTGCTGACAACTCTGTCCATTTTAGCAACCAAGCATAGCAGATGCATAGCAGATGTATGCTAAGGGCAGCATGGTGGGGACTTGGGTTCAAATCCCACTAAGGACAACAATAAATAAAGCGTTGTTATTATTATTATAATAACGTCAGCAGAGAGAACTGTGCTCGTGATGTCATCAGAGAGCATTCAAAAAAGAAAATAATTTCCTCTTTAGTATTCAGCAGCTAATAAGTACAGGAAGGATTATGATTTTTTAATATAAGTAATTTACAAATATGTTAAACTTTCTGCCAGCAGTTGATTTCAAAGAAAAAAAGTTTTCACCGGAGTACCCCTTTTAAGGAGATAAATGTTATGAGTGGGGCAGCACAAATGGGAAGATTGTGCTATATCTCGGGAACGGCTAAACAGATTGGAATAAGGAATATATAATTTTATTCAGTATTGCCCACACTAACCACCTGTATAATCAGGATAGGGGGGGTTGATCGTTCTGTCAGTCTAAGATTATTCTACCTTTTTTATCTTTTAATAGGGTATTCACATGGGTATTAACATTTGGGACACTCTGGGATACCCATTTTATGATAATTTTTTCTATTTCTGACTGAAATGTTTTGAATTTAATTTCTCCTTATTTCTCCTTAGGACATTTAGAAATGGTTCGGTTTTTGCTGGAAGCTGGTGCTGATCAAGAGCACAAAACTGATGAAATGCACACTGCTTTAATGGAGGCCTGCATGGTAATTACTAAGGCACTGTAAAAGAGCACCCTTGTGCCACTTCTTTAGGTATATCTTAAGAAATGCCATTAGCTTTACACTCAGAGTAAAATAATCTTAAAAGAATGAAAATTATACACCAATAAACATTATTTTTAAAAGCAATAAAAATGTCTAAAAATGCTATATTGTGTTAAAGAAAGTGGCATTTCATACCAACTGCCGTACACTTTTCGGTAAAAATGACGATGTTTTCTATATTTTGTGGGTCAATACAATTAAAATGATACCCATGGGTACATATTCTAATATTTATGTACTGCTTTTGAAAAATCTTTACTTTAAAATTTGCCCTATTTTGACCACCTCTAACATTCTCATTTTTCCATATACAGGGAATTGTGAGGGCTCCTTTTTTGCACCATGAGCTGCAGTTTTTTTTTAATACCACTTTTGCATGTATCAGTTTTTGCAATGTGAGGTGACCAAAAAGCAAATATTTTGTTTAAAAAAAATAAATAAAAATTCTTACGTTTATGCCGCTCATCGTACGGGATCATTAACATTATATTTTTATAGTTTGGACTTAACGCACGTGGCGATACCAAATATGTTTATAATTTTTTTGCGCTTTTTTGACTAAAATGGGGAAAAGGGGTGATTTCAATCTTGGAGAAAGGGCTTTTTCACCACTTTTTTTAACCCTTTAAGGACTCGGGGTTTTTTCCGTTTTTGCACTTTCGTTTTTCCTCCTTACCTTTTAAAAATCATAACGTTTTCAATTTTCCACCTAAAAATCCATATTATGGCTTATTTTTTGCCAATTCTACTTTGCAGTGACATTAGTCATTTTACCCAAAAATGCACGGCGAAACGGAAAAAAAAATCATTGTGCGACAAAATCGGAAAAAAATACGCCATTTTGTAACTTTTGGGGGCTTCCGTTTCTACGCAGTGCATATTTCGGTAAAAATTACACTTTATCATTATTCTGTAGGTCCATACGGTTAAAATGATACCCTACTTACATAGGTTTGATTTTGTTGCACTTCTGGAAAAAATCATAACTACATGCAGGAAAATTTATACGTTTAAAAATGTCATCTTCTGACCCCTATAACATTTTTTTTATTTTTCCACGTACAGGGCGGTATGAAGACTCATTTTTTGTGCCGTGATCTGAAGTTTTTATCGGTATGATTTTTGTTTTGATCGGACTTTTTGATTACTTTTTATTCATTTTTTTAATGGTATAAAAAGTGACCAAAATTCGCTTTTTTGGACTTTGGAATTTTTTTGCGCGCACGCCATTGACCGTGCGGTTTAATTAATGATATCTTTTCATAGTTCGGACATTTACGCATGCGGCGATACCACATATGTTTATTTATTTTTTTTTTTTTACACTGTTTTATTTATTTTATGGGAAAAGGGGGGTGATTCAAACTTTTATTAGGGAAGGGGTTAAATGACCTTTATTAACACTTTTTTTTTTTTTTTATATGTCCATAGGGACCTATAACACTGCACACACTGATCTCCTATGCTGATCACTGGCGTGTATTAACACGCCTGTGATCAGCATTATCGGCGCTTGACTGCTCCTGCCTGGATCTCAGGCTTGAAGCAGTCATTCGTCGATCGGACACCGAGGAGGCAGGTAAGGGCCCTCCCGGTGTCCGGTCAGCTGTTCGGGATGCCTCTATTTCACCGCGGCGGTCCCGAACAGCCCGACTGAGCAGCCGGGTCACTTTCAATATCACTTTAGAAGCGGCGGTCCGCTTTGACCGCCGCTTCTAAAGGGTTAATACCGCACATCGCCGCAATCGGCGATGTGTGGTATTAGCCGCGGGTCCCAGCCGTTGATGAGCGCCGGGACAGACGCGATATGATGCAGGATCGCGGCGCGATCCCGCTTCATATCGCGGGAGCCGGCGCAGGACGTAAATATACGTCCTGCGTCGTTAAGGACCCGGGCTTTTTCCGTTTTTATTTTTTCATTTTCAATTTTTTCCTCCTTAACTTTAAAAAATCATAACTCTTTAAAATTTTCACCTAAAATTCTATATGATTGCTTATTTTTTGCGTCACTAATTCTACTTTGTAATGACTTTAGTCATTTTACCCAAAAATCTACGGTGAAACGGGGAAAAAAAATCAATGTGCGTCAAAATTGATGAAAAAACACAATTTTGTAAGTTTTGGGGGCTTCCGTTTTCACGCAGTACATTTTTCCGTAAAAATGACACCTTCTCTTTATTCTGTAGGTCCATACGGTTAAAATGATACCCTACTTATATAGGTTTGATTTTGTTTCACTTCAGAAAAAAACCATGAATACATGCAGGAAAATGTATACGTTTAAAATGGTCATCTTCTGACCCCAATAACTTTTTTTATTTTTTATGTGTTCAGGGCGCTATGAGGGCTAATTTTTTATGCCGTGATCTGAAGTTTTTAGCGCTACCATTTTTGTTCTGATCAGACTTTTTGATCAATTTTTATTCACTTTTTTTGTGGTATAAAAAGTGATCAGAAATGTGCTATTTTGGACTTTGGAATTTTTTTGCGCGTATGCCATTGAACGTGCGGTTTAAAAAGCGGTATATTTTTATAATTCGGACATTTCCGCACGCGGCGATACCACTTATTTTTATTTACACAGTTTTTTTTTTATTCTTGGAAATGAAAGGGTTAATGATTTTTTTTTTTACACTCTTCTTATGCAATATTATAGCTCCTATAGGGGGCTATAACATTGCATTAACTGATCTTTTACACTGATCCATTCCTATGGAGATGAATCAATCAGTGTTTTCGGCGATTGAATGCTCAAGCCTGGATCTCAGGCTTGAAGCATTCATTCGGCGATCGGACAGCACAGGAGAAGGTAAGAAGACCTCCTCCTGTGCTACAGCTGTTCGGGATGCCGCGATTATACCGCAGAGATCCCGAACAACTCTGAGCTAGCCGGGCACTTTTGCTTCCGTTTTTAACCGCGCAGCTCAGCTTTGAGCGTGCGGCTAAAGGGTTAATAGCGCACGGCACCACGATCAGTGCCGCGCGCTATTAGAGGCGGGTCCCGGCTTCACTATGACGCCGGGCCCGCCGCGATATGATGCTTATTTTTAGAAGCATAATAATAATAAAACCTCCTAGGGCTCCCATGGTGCCTCAAGTGTCCTGCTATAGTCCCTGATGTGGTTGTCTTCCTGCTTCTTGCGAATGACACTCAGCATTGCAGACTGCAACAATGTCCTGCCTTGGCCAGTGATTGACTGACTCTGAGGCAATGTTGCGTTTCAACTGCCAGAAGCATGAAGAAGACCGTATTGGGGACTAGAGCAAGACACCGGCATTGCGATTTGAAAAGGTTTGTATTTAAAGACTGTTCCCGGTCTTCTGGATATGGTAATTGGCTTGCTTGGTGCACGTGGGTGGAGGCTTTCTGAAAGCTCTGTGACGTTCGTTGGTCTGCAGATCTGTCTGTGCTGCCATCTTCATTGTAATGTCTCTTCCCTCTGTGCTGAGCCTGCTATGGATGGAGCTCCACTCTGCAGCATAACTGCTGTGGTTATTGCGCATGCAGATGGAAGCAATTATGCTACAGAGTGGGAGATCCTTTCTTCAGCATAGCAGGCTCAGCACAGAGGGAAGAGGCGTTAAAATAAATCAGGCAGCACGAACAGATCTTCAGAATATCGCATGTCACCATGCTCTGGAGGCTTGTGAACTTCCCCCTAATGCACCAAGCTAGCTAAAATTCCTGTCCAGAAAACTTGGGATTAGCAAAGAATGTAGCCACAGACAGAAGACTGATAAGTATTATCCGTGTCACCCGTACTGTAAGGCCCCTTTCACACTGCCTTTGCTGCCTGTCAAGAATGGCCATTAAAGTTGTTTTTTGACTGGAATAGCGGGAGGAAAAGACTGTGCTTGCAGTATCCTAACTGCAGTGTGAAAGAAGCCTAACTCTATACCAACAGGTTAGTGTGGGTGATACTTCCCTTTAAACAAAATGGTGGAAGGCAGTGGTCCTCAATTGGTATGTCAGGATCCACGTGTGGCTCACCGTAAAACCCTCATTTATGGCCACATGCACTGGTTATATAATATGGCAACCATGTTGAAATCATGGCATGTTTTCCTCACCTTTTTTGAACAATGCCAGTTAATTACTATAATATTAGTAAATGATATCATGTCTGCTAAACTGTGCAGTTTCATTTAGTTATTTCTCTACACTTGTGTAGCTAGCTCCCTGTTGCCATGTTCAATGTGTCTCACTACTTAAAATGTTTTGTATCTGTGCTGTTAAATTTCCCAACCTCATTGTGGCATAAGGACTGTCAACAAGTTGCATTAGGTTTATTATATAATGTGCCTCCTACTATACATGGACCAATTTTGGAGGAAAATTTTACACTGCTATAGTATGATAGTTTAGACAAAAAAAATGGCACAACACAATAGCATTGTCTTTAAAATCTGTAAGCTGTATTTGCTGCATACTGTTGGATTGTTAAGGTATACTTAGCAAACTGCACTTTCCTAAAGCTGATAATGGTTATTAAACTTATAGAATGTTTTTTTGTTTTGTTTTTTCTTCCCTTAGCCAAGTGTCAAGGAGGTGACCAGAGCTGCTTAAATGCCAAGGACTGTTATTCCTTCTGGCTGACCCTTTACCTTCCAGCGCCACCTCATATCCTATACAAGGTTCTGTAGGTGAAACGTGTAGGGGCTGGGCATATGAGCAAACAGACATGCCAGTTTGTGGCACTTTAGCAGTTCATACCTGCCTCCTTGACACTTGCCTAAAAAATAAAAAGGCAGTTCAAGTTTTACAGTCACAATCGGCTCCAGGAAAGGTACATTTTGCTTTGGTACCGTAATTACTTACATATTTCCGTTTTATATATTGTAATGCATGCTTTTAGTATTGTACAGTTTTTTGATTTGCCACACTTTCTGCAAGTATACTGTTAACAAATTGTTAACCTTCTTCACTATTGCACCAAATGTTATAATTTTTCAGTACACTTTTGTTTTCGGGTTCTTGTCTTTACAGGATGGACATGTTGGGGTAGCACGCTTACTACTTGATAGTGGTGCTCAGGTCAACATGCCTGCAGATTCCTTTGAATCCCCTCTCACTTTAGCTGCTTGCGGTGGACATGTAGAACTTGCAGCTCTTCTTATTGAAAGGGGCGCCAATCTTGAAGAGGTAAATGATGAAGGTTACACTCCTTTGATGGAAGCAGCACGAGAAGGACATGAGGAAATAGTGGCACTTCTTTTAGCACAAGGTAAGGGTTTTTCTCGGTCGCTCTTCATTGGGGGACACCTATACTAATGGGTATATGCTCTTGCCACTAGGAGGCGCTGTCACTATAAAAAAAAAAAGTCAGGTCCTCCCTGGCATGATATACCCACCTACTGTAAGTGAGGTAATCAGTTTTAGCTAGTGTCAGTAGGAAGCAAGACACAGGTCTGGGAGCTCCCCAGACCTGGTCTTTTTATTTTTATTTTTTTATTATTTTCTAGTAAGGGCTGTTTAGGGGTTTTTATCTCCCTTTTGTTTTCCCTTTTTCAGGTGGGGGTTAAGGAGCATGGCGCTACCTGTTCCCCCATATGCGACAAAGGGGCAAGGAACATAAGTATGGGCCGTCAACCCCTTATCGCCAATGGCTAGCGCCTGGAGGTTGTACCCTGGCTCTGGTCCCCCACTTGCCCCTGCTCACCCCGCTATCTTAGCCTGGTATGATGCAGCGTGGCCATAAGCTGGTTGAAGACTTCAGGGTGAGTATAAGATGGAGCCGTGGGTGAGTATGTACTACAACCTCCCCTTCCCCCTCTCCCTCCCTCTTGCTCATCCAGGGGTCCCCTTTCTTTCATGTGCCCAGCTTTTCAGCCGCTATCACACGCGGCTGTGCTGGGTTAGACCCCTCATGGCCTCTGGTGCCATTCTGAAGGGGACAATCTGGTGAACCTTCCCTCCCCCTCTTCTGCCACGTATTTCTAACCCACATGTATTGCGGCCAGGCACAGTACCCTGGGCATGTTACCTTCACTACCACCCGGAGACTGTATGCTGCTGCCCCAGTTTGTCTGGTACAGCAGGTCTCTGGTCTCGTGTAGCCGTCCACTTCCCCAGTGGGGGGCATTATCTGCCCGCTTATTACCTTGTGCGGCCAGGCGCAGTGTCCTGGCCGCTATCTTTATTTGGCTGACCAGAGACCTACAGCTGCAGGCAGCGGGTCTCCGGTCCAACGTGGCTAACCGCGTTCTCAGTGTGGGCACTCCAGCTCGCTTACTCATATCTGCTGCGGCCAGGCGCAATGTCCTGGCTGCATTCTTAAAGACTGACTGGAGACTTACAGCCGGTCCCAGGCTTACTCCTATCATTGCGGCCTTGCCACTTTCTTTATGGGCTGACCGGAGACCTACAGCTGCAGGCAGCCACGTGGCCGGCCGGCCTGCCCGCCCTCAGTGCAGGCACACCAGCCTGCTTACTGCTCCCAAGGCGGTCTGGCGCTTCCCTGGTGGGGGAGGAATCGGCCTCGTCTTTCAGCTAGTTCCCCAGCCCTCTTCCTGTAATGGCCGCAGAGCCCTTGCCTCTTCTAATTTGAGGCCGGCTCCGGGGGCGGTGTTCTTCTAGAGCGCCCTCTCTTCTCGGCAGTCTGTGCTGTCTGTTTACAAAAAAAAAGTAATAATTCACCACTCCTCAATTGTATTTTGCCCTGGATTTTTCATTGCTTTTTGAGCTCTCCCTTGTGGCAACCTAGTGCGATTACAGCCTTGGCCTGTCACATCTGTTTTCATCAGTTTAATAGCTGCAGGGTTCCTTTTTCCAGGGACTGAATCGGGGGCAGCTTTTTTTCCTTTAGTCACCCTGTACAGCGCCTGCTTTAGCCTATTTACATAGTCAGTTGAGGTATGCCTCTGGTGTATCTATTTTCTGCAGGGTTCTCACTCTGTCAGGGAACATATGCTCACCGATGTGGTAAGTTACTGCCAGGGATTTCTCCATCCCTCTAAAACTGTCGGCGATATATTCAGTGTCTACCACGAAGTGCCATGCCATGTCATGCCTGTCATGCCCATGGCCGAATTCCAGTCCCTCCCTACTAAGGGTGCCCTTGCAAGAGTAATTTTATATATAATAAATTTTTTCTTGTGGTATTCCTGCGGTTCTCTAAGGACACTCTGTCAGGTCTACCGGTCACCCATGGGGGGTGTTCTGGCGTGTCATACAATATGATTCCCTACCCTACAGGCTGCCTTCCGTCTAGTGCGAGGTTTCCGTGGAAGTGTCCCTGTGTGGGCATAGATTGGTCTTGATGTTGATATGCTGGACAGTCGTCTCGCCTGTCACTCCTCTCTCAGTTGATGTATCTGCGGCTGGCACTCCGGTACCCCACTGCTCATGCAAGGTGTCCGACGGAGTGACCCATTGTCTACTATGGACCCATACCAGTAAGCCAGACAGTGGCTGCGTGGTTTCCTCCACCACCTGCCACTCCTCACACAGCTGATGTATCTGCGGCTGGAGTTCTGGTACCCCACTGCTGTGCGTGGAGTCCGAAGGAGTGACCCGTTGGATATGATGGATCCATACCAGTAAGCCAGACAGTGGTCTGCGTGGTCTTCTCAGCTGCCTGAGGCGTGCGTTCCAGTACCCCACTGCTGTGGAGGTGTACGAAGACGTGTCCCAGCGTGTCCTATGGACCATAGAACGGGGTACAGGGTTGCATTCTGTGGCTCCTCAGCCTCCCCCTATCTCCCAAGGTGGCGGGGATACTATCTATGGCTCCTAGGCCTTCCCTCCCTCCCATATGCAGCAGTAGGGCCCAGTGATCACCTATCTGGCTGTCCCCTTTTATCCAGCACCTGGAAGTGTACTTGTTCAGCCAGACTGTTGTCTGCACTGTCTCCATCGCTGTCGGTCTCCCATATCTGGGCTGCCATGGGCTTGGTCAGGTTTCCCGTACCTCTCTGCTGGTGTAAGGACTCTGGATGAGGGTCCCTGCAGGTACTCAAGACTGATGAGTCAGCCAGACTTTAGTCTGCTGGGTCTCTTACACCTCCAGGTCACTCGTTAGTTCGGTCATACTCCAATACCCCACTTTCTGTAGGGGGATTCGATGGAGTGTCCCTGAGTGGCCCCGCGTCATAGCGGGTCAGGCCCGACCCCCGACAACGGTGGGGACCCGTGGCTAATAAAGTGCGGCACTGATCGCGGTGCCACACGCTATTAACCCTTTAGACGTAGCGTTAAAAGTTGAACGCCACATCTAAAGTGAAAGTAAACCAATGCCGGTTAGCACAGGGAACTATTCGGGATCGCTGCAGTGATATCGCGGCATCCCGAACAGCTGTAGGACAGCAGGAAGGGTCCCCTTACCTGCCTCCTGTTGTCCGATCGCTGAATGACTGCTCAGTGCCTGAGATCCAGGCATGAGCAGTCATGCGGGCAGAATCATTGACCAATGGTTTCCTATGAGAAACCATTGATCAATGTAAAAGATCAGTGTGTGTGCAGTGTTATAGCCCCCTATGGTAGCTATAACATTGCGAAAAAAAAGTGAATAAAGATCCCCTTCCCTAATAAAACTTTGAATCACCCCCTTTTTCCCATTTAAAAAAAAAAGTGTAAATAAACATATGTGGTATCGCTGATTGCTGAAATGTCCGAATTTTAAAAATATATCCATAATTAAACCGCACAGTCAATGGTGCACGCGCAAAAAATTCCAACGTCCAAAATAGTGTGTTTTGGTCACTTTTTTATGTAATGAAAATGAGAATAAAAAGTGATCAAAAAGTCCAATCAATACAAAAATTGTACCGCCTTAAACTTAAGATCACGGCGCAAAAAATGAGCCCTCATACCGCCCCATATGCAAAAAGATTTAAGTTATAGGGGTCAGAAGATGACAATTTTAAACCTATAAATTTTCCTGCATGTAGTTATGATTTTTTTCCAGAAGTACGACAAAAATCAAACCTATAAATGTAGGGTATCATTTTAATCTTACGGACCTACAGAATAAAGATAAGGTGTCATTTTTACAAGAAAATGTACTGCGTAGAAACGGAAAACCCCAAAATTGTGTTTTTTCTTCAATTTTGTCGCGCAATGATTTTTTTTTCTGTTTCGTCGTAGATTTTTGGGTAAAATGACTGATTTCATTACAAAGTAGAATTGGCGGCACAAAAAATAAGCCATCATATGGATTTTTAGGTGCAAAATTGATAGTTATTATTTTTTAGTTGATTATGAAAAATGCAAAAACGGAAAAAACCCTGGTCCTAAAGGGGTTAAATAGATCTCCCCCCCCCCCCCTCTTACTTCCATGGTAGTTGCGTTTCACTATATACCTCTACCCATTGTTATAGTTCAGCCTGGGTTTTGCTACGCCTCTAGGTTGCAGTTTTTGTATGATGCCACTATATTTGCTGGCACTACACTGTTTTGATACACTCCATATTATTCATTAGCTGCAGATCTTTATTGTACGTACTGACGTGCAGCCAGATATGAGTATCATACAGTACGATATTGTTAACCACAATTATTGTGCCATACGTCCAGTATTGAGGAAGCTCGTTATTTCTATATTTTCCCTACATTCACTATTGTTTCTAGTAGGCGTGATTTCCTGTCAATCATCTAGTTTCACTATCTAATCTCCGCTGCCGTTCCCCACTGATGGGGGATTACGTTATCACGCCCTCCTATGGCGTCACAGGAGAGGAGTCTCTCAGCACTCTTAAACCCTGTACATGTGTCCGGCAGTGACGTCAGATGCCGCTGTATCAGACGAGAAAGACGGCAAACTCCGGCTCCCTGCACGCAGCAGGTTGTTCCTTGTTGCTCCTTTAACAAACGGAACTATGAGTAGCATAGATCTGTGACTCTACAGCTCTGATTCCTTTACAGGTCCACATACTGAATGGATCCCTCTTTGTTTCTTTTACAGGTGGATTGCCAGGCATTGTATTCTGGGACCATTTGTGATTTTTATGCTATTACTGTTTCTTTCCCTTACAGGGCAAATGTGCATAAAGCTTTAAACTAAACAATATGCGTTTTCACGTTGTAGACACTCTAGGGATAACTTTCCCTCACAGTTCCCTCTGAGTAATTGACCATTTGTAATTTTTAGGCCTACATTGTTTGTTGATATACCTCCCTGATGACGCCACCCTTTATAGGATGGTAGAAACGCGTCAGCGGTTTTCTTTCTGTGACCCTGGATATGAAGCTAGATGCGTATTTGCTGCATTCCAGGATTATGGCATCTCTGGACTGACAAACTATGGTCATATCTATATTGATTCTTCCTTGTCGGTGTCAGTTGCGCTACATTGACACTGCTGTCTTCTGGAGTAGCCTTCCCTTTTTGTTTCCCACTCCGTTGTTGCTTCGTTCTGCTCAGACCGCTTGGGTTCATGTCTGGTTAGTCTCTGTGTCTTGGACACTATCCTAGTACGCTGTGGCGTGTCTTCTTTTCAAGGTTTTCCCTTCTGGTTCTTTGTGCCTTAGGGATGGTTGTGGTCATGGGTAGGTTAGCTCTCCTGCCCCAAGTTCTCTGCTGTCCAGTTTGTGGGGCGGTCTTTCTGTACCGCACTTCTTGTAGCCTTCGTTGGGGGAAAACGTACCCACCCATTTCTTCATTCTTTGTCCAGATTTTCTTTTCCGTTTCTTGTGTGTTTTTTTTTTTTTTTTTTTTAATTTTTAAATTTTTTTTTATTTATATCCATAATTTCTTTCCGGGGTTGGACATAATTCTTTGTTGGCTTCTCCTACTGCTTGGTGACAAAACTGATTACCTCACTTCCAGTAGATGGGTATATCCTGCCAGGGAGGAGCCGATTTTTATTTTTTTTTCTTTCCTAGTGGCAAGAGCATATAACCATCAGTATAGGTGCCCCCCCCCCCCCCCCCCCCAATGAAGGCTAAACAAGAGAGATTTTACTATGAGTACAAAAAATCTCTCCTTTTAAAAAAAAAAAAATTTAAAAAAATAATAATAATAATTCAGCATTACAGTGGGGCAAAAAAATATTCTCTTCGGAGGTAGCCTTCTTATGTGGCTGTGGAAACAAAAGTATTTAATGAAAATCAAAGGGATGGGTTCATTGGGATGGATAATACTCGCAAGACGCTCCTATTATGCTAGTTTAAAGCTAAGCAGAAAAAAACAGAAGAATTAAATAACATATGACATTACAAAAGTACCATAGATACATGGGAATCAGGTCTGAAATTGAACGTTTTGAAGGTTGAATCAGAAGACCAATTTGCCGCTTTAATGATTTCGGAAAGAGAAGCACCTAATTGAAATCTTTTCGTTGATACAGCACCTCTAGTGCAATGAGCTCCAAATGTGGAGGTGTCGATGCCAGCCATAGCCATGGTTAATTTTTTATTTTTTTATTAATTTTAAATAAGAATACATAATTATATAACAACATACAACACAAGGTATGATATGATATATAACGAAAGTGTAGCTGTGCAGCAATACATGCTCACTCAAGCAACATAACAGACTCGCTCCAACAGTCATTTCTCCATCCGCCAATCGCTTCCCCTTCCCCCACCCTTCTCGGATTTCCCTCTATACGGCATATATTTAATATAGCTCATTACTCGTGGCCCATGCTTCCTGTTTCATAATTGTAATTCATAGCCCGTAAGCCATAACTCACAATTCCCCCATTATTCAGTTGTTATCCCGATACCTTCCTAATCCGCTATTCCAATTCTAAAAACTTCCAGTTTCATCTTTCCATCTTTTCGGCTCTCTCCAAATCTGTGATAAATTTTTCCCACATCTTAATTTCCCCCTCCTATCTTTTAATATTTACCTTTCTATCTAACCATAATCTTTCCATGCATACTTGTTTAAGTGAGGTTATTATCCTTGATATATTAGGTAGTTTCAGATCCTTTCAACATTTAGCTATTGTGTTCCGAATAGTTTCTAGTATATGAAAGACCATGGTTAGATTTTTAAGTGAGGTTGGTTCTAGTCTCAGTGATAATAAAGCTACCTCTTCTTCCAATATAAGAAGGTGTCTTTTAGAAGGTGAAGTAACTGAGGGAACCAAGGTTGTGTTGACCACCAAGGGACGATCAGAACAATGGTGGACTTCCGAATCGAAGTTTGGAGGAGAACTCGAGGAATTAGATTGAAAGGAGGAAATGCGTAAAGAGTTTCTTGAGGCCGGTGTTGGAGGAAAGAGTCTACTCCTAAAGCATCTGAATCTGGTCTCCAACTGAAAAACTGAGGAGTTTGATAATTCAGTTGAGAAGCGAACATGTCTAGATGTAGAGGACCCTATAATTGATCCGTTAAAATATTGAAGGAAGGAGTTTCCAATCGCTGAAATCTGTCAGGAAAGGAGAATTCCAGTCTGTGATTGAATTGGATATGCCTGGGAGATATTCTGCTTTCAGGGTTATATGTCTGTCTAGACAAAAATGACAGAAATCTTTGGCAATGTCTGTAAGTGCTTTTGATGTTAAACCCTGATGATTTATATATTGGACTGCAAATATATTGTCCATGCGAAGTAAAACACTACAATGTGAGGAATCCTTCACAAAACTCTTTAGAACGAAGGACCCAGCTAAAAGTTCTAAGCAATTGATGTGTATATGGGATTCGGAAGGAGACAATTTCCCTCCAGTAGAGAGGGAATCGCAATGAGCTCCCCATCCCGAAAGGCTTGCGTCCGACTATATAATGATATCTGGGTTCGGATGGAAAATGGTTTTTACGTTCCAGATTTGGATATGAGAGAGCCACCAAAGAAGTTCATAGACTAACTTTGTCTGAGTATCCCAGACCTTCTCTTTTAACGTTGTAGTGCTCTATAATGGAGAGGGGCTGGAAAAATAGCTTAAATGGAGGCTCAAAGAAAAGACCCGCAATCCAAGCTATAGTTCTGAGAGAAATTAGATCTTTGCGAAAGATTTGGCGAATTTCCTTCCGAATAGTTTTGAGTTTGTTGGGAGGAAGACTCAGAGTGATTGATCGAGTATTGATCAGAAAACCCCAAAACTCTAGTTCTTGAGATGGAAGAAGAATGGATTTCTTGATGTTGATCAGAAAAACCTAGATTGGATAGGAGGGATAATGTCCAATCTCTGTGTGTGAGGGGAAGAGATTCGGATTGGGCCATGACAAGAATATCGCCGAGGTAAATGATGAGGCGTACTCCTTGACTTCTGAGTAATGCAACAATTGGCTTCAGAAATTTCGTGAAGCACCATGAGGCTGACGATAGGCCGAATGGGAGGCAAGTGAATTGCCATTTTTGATTGTTCCAAAGAAAGTGAAGAAATGTTTGGGAAGATGGATGAATTGGAATGGTCAGATAGACATCCTTCACGTCTCTCTTGATTAACCAATTGTCTTTTAGGAGACGGATACCCTCCATCTTGAAGTGTCTGCACACAACAAAATTGTTTAGTCTTAGATTGATGACAGGTCTGTGACCTCAGTCTTTCTTTTTTTATTTTACAAGAAATAGATTGCTGAGGAATCCTGGAGAGGAACAAATATAATGGCTTTCTTTGAGATCAGATCTTTCTCCTCTGAATCGATCAGATTTTGATCTGTTGTTGAAATTCGAATAGTATGAGGAAGGGTGTATTGTATTGGTGGATACACAAACTCTATTAGGAATCCTGATACTGTATTCAGAATCCAAGAGTCTGAGGTAATCATATTCCAGTTTTAAAAAAAAGTCTTCCGCCTAATGGAAGATTGTAAGAAAAAAGTGGAAGACTTACCTGTAGATGGTTTAGCACGTTGGACTCCACGTTGCCCTCTGGGACGCCAGGTCCTTGCTCGGTAAGGGAAGAATGGTAGAGGATTTGGAGGTTGGGTTGCATAGGGTGGTTGGTATGGTTGGTACTGTTGAAAGGAACCTCGTGGTTGTTGTCTAGGTGGGAGATAGTGGCCAGAAAAGTGTCTCCTTCCTTTTCCGGCCCTCCCAAAAACTCTATTAGAAAAAACTTTCTTTAAAGAAGTCTGTGCCTTATTTATTAATAAGAAGAGTCCCACATATTTTCCCATCTGGTGAATAAAATCCTCCCCAAAGAGCATGCCTTCAGTGGGATGCGTGGGATCATTGGAGGCAAGATTTGTAAGTTGGAGGTCAATTTTCATGAGGCTGGAGCATTTCCGCTCAGTAGACAAGGCAGTATTATCGTTGCCTAAAAAACATATGGCACGTTGTGCCCAACCTCTTAGAATTTCAGTATGCACTGGTTTGGTGGAGTTAGATGATTCCTCAACTAAATCTAATATTTTTAATAAAGGGCCTAGGATGTCTAGTAGTTTATCCTATCAGGCCTTAAAACATGTCAAAGCCCTTCTTGTTTTTTTTCAGTTTTCACCCCAAAAATTATAAGAATAGAGTCATGTTCTGGTGTCACAGAGGAATTGTGGGGAAGGGTAGGTCTTGGACATTCTGCCTTCAATTTATTTCGGGTTCCTTTATCCATACCCTTATTAATCCTAATGGATAAAAATGTTGCTACTAGAGGGTTCAGAAGCCATTCCCCGGATCTGGTGTGGCGGATTAAGGACTGATCAAAGCAAGAAGGATCAGAGTCTAATAAAGAAGTATCTTCCTGTATGTCAGGGTCATCTATCAGCTCACCACTCTCTTGAGAGTTATTCATAGTTCTCTATGATTTCTTCCACTTGGGAATCTGACTAATCTTCAGAATCGGGTTCAATGAAAGAATTTTTAGTTTTGACCGCTTAGCGGTTTTCTGAGCCCCTTTGTCATGTACCTCCTCTCGGGCAGAGGGTAAAACATGTGATTGTGAAGCACATTCAGGGTGACCTAAATTAGGTCTGTCATCCAGATTATCTTGGCGGACCCCTTTTAATTGCTTTTTAAGGGGGATGGTGCCGCCAATGGTATGACGTCTTTTTGACGTAGCTTTTTTGGGGATGTTAAATCCCTTCGCTAGTTTAGAAACAGAGAGGTTTCAGGGGACCAATAATTGTCAGAGGGTTTTTGGGTTAATAGTAGAGGGGCGTGATAATGCCATGGAAATAGATTTTTGAATGCTGTCTTGTAAAACTGTGACCGCAGATTGGACAGCAGTGTGTACAGAGCGGGCCACAGAATTGTCCACCATATTTTGAAGTTGGTCATTATTAATCACATCAGTATTAACTGAATGGGGACAAATATCTCTGGAGAGATTTCTAGATTCCTCTGATAAATCCATATGGAATAATAAGAATGGTCACCAGAAAATAAATATATATCATTTAAAATGTAAGAAATAAAAAAAAAAAAAAAAAAAAAAAAATATTATAGCAGGTATGGTACAATATGGATGTACAGTAATGAGGTCAAATTTATAGAACTTTTATAAAAGCAGTTTGGTAGTTTGGCCACTAGAGGGTAGCACAGGGTAAGCAGTGAAGGAAGTAGAAGATTTTAATATATAACAATGAGGTTAATTAGTAACAAATTCACCATATCACGGAGTGACAGGGAGGCTGTGTAGCGTCCCTGGGAGACCTGACTGACAGGATTCCCGCCCAACAGCAGGTGAGGACCACTCTGCTGAAGTATCACGAGACTCCGAGAGCAGGGAGAATATGGCGGCGGTGACACAGGAGAAAAGGATAAGAAGATACGGAGTGTCGGGAAGAAGCAGACGGCGGTGGAGGGCCAGAACAGCAATCGGAGATGTCGGAAAGGCAAGCCACAGGAAAAAAACAAGAAATGGATGAAGTGTACCAAAGACGAAGTGCACAGAACAACCAATATGGACTGCACCTAGAAAACCAACAAGGGGACACACATGCAAACAAGACCAAGCAAGGTATGGAAACGAGCAAACAGCCACCCATACAAACAAAATCAAAGAACCCACATGGTTCTCTAAAGTTTTTTTTTCTTATATATTTACATTATATAATATATTCTTTTGCTGCTGAGTTAGTAAAAGAGATTTTAAAGCCTAATAGGAGCATCTTGTATTTCAATAAAATCCCAGAACCACATGGGGGGGGAACTAGTGAATGACCTGCAGAGAGCTGGGACGAAAGTAACAAAAGCTACCTTCAGTAACACACTACGCCGCCAGGGACTCAAATCATGCAGTGCCAGACGTGTCCCCCTGCTTCAGCCAGTACATGTCCGGGCATGTCTTAAGTTTTTGGTAAAAACTCAACTTGTCTTGTTTGGAGGAGAAAGAATGCAGAGTTGCATCCAGAGAACACCATACCTACTGTGAACCATGGGGGTGGAAACTCCATGCTTTGGGGCTGTTTTTCTGCTAAGGGACGAGGGCAACTGATCCGTGTAAAGGAAAGAATGAATGGGGCCATGTATCGTAAGATTTTGAGTGAAAACCTCTTTCCATCAGCAAGGGCATGAAGATGAAACATGGCTGATGGAAGGAGGTTTTCACTCAAAATCTCAATGATCCCAGTCTCCAGATCTCAACCCCATAGAAAACCTTTGGAGGGAGTTGCCCAGCGACAGCCCCAAAACATCACTGCTCTAGAGATCTGCATGGAGGAATGGGTCAAAATACCAGCAGCAGTGTGTGAAAACCTTGTGAAGACTTACAGAAAACGCTTGACCTCGGTCATTGCCAACGAAGGGTATATAACAAAGTATTGAAATGAACTTTTGTTATTGACCAAACACTTCTTTTCCACCATAATTTGCAAATAAATTATTTAAAAATCAGACAATGTGATTTTATGGATTTTTTTTTCTCATTATGTCTCTTAGTTGAGGTATACCTATGATGAAAATTACAGGCCTCTCATCTTTTTAAGTGGGAGAACTTGCACAGTTGGTGGCTGACTAAATACTTTTTTGCCCCACTGTATTTTCTATGTATAGAATGGTATGCGCTCAACTTTGCATATTATTTTCATGGTTTTTCTCAGGGCGGATTTGCTAGAATTTGCAAATGGTGAACATTACATATTTAACCAATTCCTCTGTGTTCTGTACAATTTTATTTGCTTATTACCACTGTATGGATGACAGGAGGATCTTCCTCAGTAACCTGAGTATACAGGATTACAATCGGGTTGACCCACTTTCTAACTTTAATTCATCCAAATCGTTCACCTGTTTAAAAGATAACAAAAATGGGTTTAGACTAACTTGCAGAAACTAACGTTTTGGTAGTTACTATTGCTGTATTAGTAATAACACCACCATTTTCCTTCCTGCAAGCCAGCCCCCTTCATCAGTAGTCACCTTTCCTGAATCTAGAGCCACGTCATCACTTGTGTAGTGGTCCCAGTGTGTGCACTGGCTTGTCATACAGGTATTAGAGGGGAATGTTGATGAAGGGTTGGGCTGGATGGAAGGGAGATGGCGACATTATCATTGCAAATACAGCAATGGTAACGCTTACTCACTTACAAGTTTCTTCAGATTAGCATAAATGCATTTTTGTTCATATGTCCTGGATGGATTTAGATTAGGTACGTCGCTGGAGTCACCAGCAGTGTAATCCTGTATACTCAGGTTAGTGTGGTTGATTCTCAGGTCAGTTTCCATTTTGACCCCTTAAAATTGGAATAACTCGGGTGTCCTAAGTCCCTTGTCACTGCTTACTGAGATAACGGTTCTTCTCTGAGTTTCAGAAGTCGTTCACCAGCTGGGAAGGAGGATATGGGTCAGACCAGAGTACACAGAATGACAGGAGGAACAGGGGCACATTGACATAACTTTGCTTTGGTCTGCTTCCCACACTTGTTACCTGCCTCCTCTTCTTCTTTCCCCTTTTTTTGTCATAAAACAATTTGACAGAATAACAAAAGGAACAGGAGCACTTTGTTGGACAAACTAGTTCTTGAAAATACTGGGGAGATTATCAAAACCTGTGCAGTGGAAAAGTTGACCGGTTGCTTATAGCAACAATCAGATTGCCTGTTCAATTTTTAAAAAGGCCTCTGCAGAAACAGCAAAAAAAACATGCAGCGCTACATAGCGTGATACCATCCAGTAATGCAGGGTATTCCTCAAACAGAAAAGTAAACAGGGTGGTCACCTGTCAAGGTTGTGCAACAGCCACAACACTTCAATGCGCCAAATTTGTCCCACTCCAGGGATACAGATAGCCAGGATGTGCAGCGTGGGGGATGTGTGCTGATGAGTTGCAATGAAACTGACCAGAGTTTACCAGAAAAGGCCTCTGAACACTTGATTTGGTTGCTATGGGCAACTGGTCAACTTTTCCTCTGCACAACCTTTTTATAAATCTCTGCCACTGTGCCCAGGCTTTTGCCAACCATTTGCCAAAGCTGTTTTTCCGAGTCAGTCAGTCTGGTTGGAAGAGCATCATACATTGTGTAGGGGGCATTCTGGGTTATCGGTAGTTGAGTTGCAGAAACCCAGCATGGCCACTTCACAATGTATAAAGCTGTGTCTGTTTTTGTAGCATATGTTAATGGTGAGGCTGATGTGGGTTGCCTGGTGTCAGACCTCACTGGTCATGTATTCAAGGTATATCCTGAGGAAATCTAGTACTAAAACAGTAAAAATACAGCAGCGCTTCCCATAGGGTAATAACATTCAGGCATTTTAATAAGGTTCAAATGGTGTGTTCATCTTGTGGCATCATGTAATAGCCACAACAACTTGTGATCACATCAGAAGTATCCAAAGGTGGTGATGCCATCCTGGTGTTGGCACAACATAAACTGATGCTGATGACAGATGCAGTAGAGGTACAAACTCAGAGACTGGGCAAAAAGGCTGATAGTAGAAGGTGCTGCCCACTGTTTGTACGGAGGGTAGCGCCTTATACATCTGGCCTTTTTTGCCCGGTCTCTGGGTTTGTACCTCTATTTTATCCTGAGAAAAAGCTGTCAATGAAAAGTCCCAGAAAACCCCTTGAAGCATTTTTTTGAGCCAAAGCCAGAAGTGGGTCTTTTAGGGCTAAATGTAAATCCTTCCTTTTATAGCTCTCTTCTGTTTTGAATGAAATGGCTCATTAATGTTGAAACTTTCATTAATATTTGTAGGTGCTAATATAAATGCTCAGACTGAAGAAACCCAAGAAACTGCTCTTACCCTGGCATGCTGTGGAGGGTTTGCAGAAGTAACAGACTTTCTTGTGAAATCAGGGGCAGATGTAGAACTTGGTTGCTCCACTCCTCTAATGGAAGCTGCTCAGGAAGGACACCTTGAACTAGTAAAATATCTTCTGTCTGCAGGTATGTGTTTCATAACATTATGCTTATTTTGTGTATTTGATAAGGCTTAAAATGCTGGCTAAGTTTTAGTACTACGTAATCTCTGGACGGACTAAATCCGTCCAGAGGTTCCGAGTGCAGGTAATGCCGACTGAACCAGTCGGCGCTAGGACTTTGTAGACATTGCAGTCCACACAGACTCAATGTCTGTGGAGCTGAGATCTGCCAGAACATTGTACAAGTTTGGAATTTTTTTTAGGTGATTTTGTTCAGTGTGCACTGTGCAGTGGAATCCCATTGCCAGCAATGTGAACCCGGCCTTTAAAGTCTTGCTGTGATTTAGAACAGCTTTTGACATGTTGCTCAGACTTGAGAACACACCAGGTCTGCGTCCTGAGACCCACCACAATCACAAGGGAAAAGTTTGTGGACCCAGCTACGTGTCTATGGACTAAAAAAAAGGCTGGATTAGCCGGCTGGCCAGGGAGTGGAGCACTAGTCATTCAGTTTTGGACTAGTCCGTTCAGATTTGTGCATGAAAAATTTCTTACATTTAAAATTTAAATATTGTGATATTTTTTACTTAAAGGTGCAAATGTCCATGCCGCCACGGCTACAGGAGACACAGCTTTAACATATGCATGTGAAAATGGACACACAGATGTGGCAGAAGCCTTGCTCCAAGCTGGAGCTGATCTGGTAAGGTTTTCTTTTTAAAAGCTAAAGGATATGTCAATATAAAACAAAATAATACAGTATATTATCTGTAACTTGGATCTTGATTGATTTTGGTCACTAGTTTGCATTTATTTTTGTAAAACCAAAATTAGTAGTGTAGCCTAAGTACATAAAACATATTGTGGTAACATCTTTGTCTAATTTTTTTCATTTACTCATGGTAATAATATACAGGTGAAACTCGGAAAATTAGAATATCGTGCAAAGTTAATTTCTTTCAGTAATGCAACTTAAAAGGTAAAAGTAATATATGAGAGACTCATTACATTCAAAGCAAGATAGTTCAACCCGTGATTTGTCATAATTGTGGTGATTATGGCTTACAGCTCATGGAAACCCAAAATCCCCAATATATTATGATTTGGGGAGCCATGTCATCTGCTGATGTTGGTCCACTGTGCTTCATTAAGTCCATGGTCAACACATAAGTTTACAGGAGATGTTGGAGCACTTCATGCTTCCTTTCCTTTTAAGTTGCATTCATGAAATACAAAGGACTTTTGCACAATATTCTAATCTTTCGAGTTTCACCTGTAAATATGAATGCAAGATATTGATCAAGTAAGCATGTGTGGATGAGGCCTTGACTAGAACCTACACAATACGTAGTAAATGAATGGAATTGCATTTATTTACTACGTATTGTGTTGGACTTATGCTTGGGAGTAAGGAGCCACTGGCTTGAATGCACTGGAGCCGCCCGGTTGTTAAAGGGGTACTCCGGCACTAAGATATCTTATCCCCTATCCAAAGGATAGGGGATAAGATTCCTGATCGCGGGGGTCCCGCTGCTGGGGACCCCCGTGATCTTCCACGCCGCACCCCGTTAGAATCAGTCCCCGGAGCGTGTTCGCGCCGAGTCTGATTACTGGCAATCACGGGGACGGAGCATAGTGACGTAACGGCTCCGCCCCGTGTGATGTCACGCTCCGCCCCCTCAATGCAATCCTATGGGAGGGGGCGTGACAGCTGTCACGCCCCTCCAAAACACTTGCATTGAGGGGGCGGAGCATGACACCACACGGGGCGGAGCCGTGATGTCACTATGCTCCGTCCTTCTGGTCGAGATGGACTTAGCCTGAGGACCTCCAGCGGTTCCGGAAGCCACTAAAGGTGGGTGCTGCATGGTAGATCCCGGGGTTCCCCAGCGGCGGGACCCCACAATCTGACATCTTATCCCCTATCCTTTGGGTAGGGGATAAGATGTCTAGGGGCGGAGTACCCCTTTAATCAGTGTGGCGCTCACAATTACCATAGACTTTCTTGAATAGAACCTGTCTGATATATGAGCTGGATATGATGGCAGTTTGACAGCTGAGCTTAATGATTTAATTTGCAGCATTAGTTCAGTAAAAAGCAGAGTAGACAGGACAGGAGTCTTAAAGGGGTATTCCGCCCCTAGACATTTTATCCCCTATCCAAAGGATAGGGTATAAGATGTCAGATCGCCACGGTGCCGCTGCAGAGCGAGTTCGCTCTGCACGTAATGATGGGCGATAAAGGGGCCGGAGCATAGTTACGTCATGGCTCCGCCCCTCGTGATGTCACGGCCCGCCCCTTTCAATACAAGTCTATGGGAGGGGGCGTGGCGGTCGTCACGCCCCCTCCCATAGACTTACATTAAGGGGACGGGCCGTGATGTCACGAGGGGCGGAGCCATGAAGTCACGCTGCTCCGTCCCCCGTATCGCCCGTCATTACGCACAGAGCGAACTCTCTCTGTGCTGTAATGATAACGCGGTGCTGCAGCGGGGATCCCGGGGGTCCCCAGCAGCGGGACCGCGGCGATCTGACATTTTATCCCCTTTCCTTTGGATAGGGGATAAAATGTCTAGGGGCGGAATACCCCTTTAAGAGAGGGCTGTCTTTTCCATGATAATTGATTGTGTGTGATCCGGCACCCACGTCTTGCGATCAGCCTTTGTAGTAAACCCAAAATGTGTGTGCACTTTTAGCTACAAATTTTTATCCAGTTTAGGTTGATACCAGAAGGTTCCAAAGTACTAACAGCAGAAGAAATATGTAATTATTCATTTATACCATGAGTAAGCTTTATTTACTTAAAACTGGAAAATCATGCCAGAATAACTAATCTCATGTCTGAATTGATCATGTTAACTCTTGAGATCTTTGTGTTAGTAGCAAATATGTTTTTCCCCCTCTGGCAGGAACATGAATCCGAGGGAGGTAGAACACCTCTGATGAAAGCTGCAAGAGCTGGGCACCTCTGCACTGTACAGTTTCTTATAAGCAAAGGTATTTCTTGAGTAAAATACTTGGACTTTGTTTTGGCATAAAAAAAATTAATACGTCAGAAAACATCATTTAGGATAATCTCATTGTTTTTCATTGTGAAAATATTTCCTTAAATGCTGAGCATTGATGACTTTGCTGCTGTTCTACTGCTTTATTTGAGACAGGACTGAGGCAACTAATTATAATGGGTTGAACTCCAGTTTTATTGCTTACATAAGTCGCAGTGCTTCTTAGCGCAAATTCTTTCCTTTTACGGAACACTCAGCTTATCTGAAAGGGGTTGTGGCACATTTACTGGACTTTATACCAGAAATGGGTGTAAAGTATAATTGAAATCGAGGCCATTTTGTAGCTGGCATAGATTTCATTGTGTGGTTCCACTTCTGTCTCTTTCCTTCCGCCGGCCTTCCTTGTTTTGCATTACTGCCTGTAACCCCTTGCTGCCTGGGTTTTAATGACTTGGGGTGTACATGTATGCCCTGGAGCATTTAATAACTGCATTTGTGTCATAGGAGACAGCTGCTTTCAGTCAACACTAATGACTGGCCACAGTGATCTCGCCGATTAGTGTCTAAAAGCATTGACAATGGGGGGCATAGGTCCCCTTTGCCAGCCTCCTGCAGCATAACTATCGCTCCAATGATGCAGCCTGGCAGAGCAAATTGGTAAATAATAAAAAGCCCCTCCTAATAAAAATGTAATCATCCTCCTTTTCTTATTTTACAAAAAATAAAAATAAACATATTTGATATAACTCAAAATAGGTTGCCCCTTTTAAGGGGCTAAACCAGCCTTGCAAACCCTCTTGTTTGTGTTTGAACATGGACAGTCTGACTTGCTTCAAGTAGCCATTGCAGTGTTGGTTTGTCACAGCTTAAAGATACTACAGAAATTCCTTTGTCATATAGCTGGGGATTTAATCAGTGGTAATTGCAATATTTTTCTTTTAGCAATCCGTTAGTCAATAAATTTTTTTGAGTTTATTGTGATGTGAATACTCAAGGAGAATAAAAAAACTGAAATTGACTGTAATGCACAAAAAAAGTACACCGAATGTGACAGTGGGTACAGTGTAGGAGGTGTTGAGCGAGAGGTCGGGACCGCACGCACATAGCATGTCTAGAAGGTCTATGGATCTACAGGACGTAGAGAACCGCGGAGAAACAAAAATTGATTAGAAGAGTGATTATTACTAGATGACCCACACCAGGTTCCCCTGGTTTTGCGGAATATAGCTGGGAATGTCCTGCGCTTCTATACCAGTTTTTACACTGCAACAGAAGTGTTAACCAAGGTCTTCCAAGTGGTAAGCATGGGAACCCTAGGGCTCCATCCATCGCAACACAATGGCCTTGCGAGCAAGAAATAAGGATTTCTCGATCGGCTCCATTGGGGGACACAGGAACCTTGGTATATCTTGCTGACGCTAGGCATTAGCAAAAAGGAAGCCGGCCCCTCCTGACTGGATATACCCCGTCCACTGACTGAGCTAATCAGTTTCATATATATTAACTACAAGCCTAGCGGCTAATCCAAAACTCTATTATATACCTACAAAAAATTAGCCCAAAAAGATTATGTAACCAACATCTCTTTATTAATCACAAATCAATAACAATAGGTAGAAAAAAAAAACATAAAAATACCCACCCTTAAAATCCCCCCCCCCCCCCCCCCCCCCCCCCACAACCACACACACACACACACACACACACACACACACACACACACAAAAGGCAGGGTGTGGGGAACCTGATACATAAATATAAATAATATATACAGTGTCCCTATCAGCATGCTGTTATACAATATACATATCAAGTACTGTACCTGTCGGTAACATGCTGAATACGTCCCCAAACGCTCCTTCCACCTCGACACGTGTTTCGGGCAATCCCTTTCTCAAAAGGCTAATCAGTTTCAGCTTAGTGTCAGTATGATGCAGACACAGATCTGGAGCTCTCCAGACCTGGTCTTCTTTCTATTATTTTATAGTTGTCTTAGTAATATTTTTTTCTCTCTTTTTGTTTATTTTATCTAGGCTGGGGTGACAGGATCATGGCTCTGAATGATCCCCCACTTGCGAGCAAAGGACACAGTCAATAAAGTATGCACCGTTAACCCTTTCTCGCCACCGACCAGGGCTAAGGGATGTACTCTGGGACTGTGTCCCCTCTTGCCTCTGCTTGCCCTGTTTTTGCAGCCTTCTATGATGCAGGTGGCACCAGACTGGTTGAAGACTTGAGGTGAGTATAGAGGCATCTTCCTAGGTAAGTATCCCTGTTCTTCCTCTGCCCCCCCTTGGGCTGCTGGGGATTAATTTATTATAATTTCCTTAATATTCGTTCTTTCACTTTATTTTGGACAGAGGGAGCCTGATTGGAAGCTCAGTCCCCCTCCTTGTACTTTACAATCATGGTCTGCAGGACATGGTCAGAGCATCCTGGGTCTGACATGCGGTGCTCTCTCTTCTGGTGCGACAGTCTCTCAGACTGTCGCACACGCGCCAGCTCTCTGCTTCAGCCGCAGCATTCTATTTGCTCGCGGCCCTGCTCCGGTCCCTGCCGACGCGCATGCTTTTACTTCAGAGACTGGCTCTCTGTATTACTTCGGTGGCACACAGAATCCGGGAGCGAGGGCTGCAGCCGCCGGGCAATCTGTAAATTTAGCCCGTGGCTTTGGCCCTGCTTCCCTGGCGGGTAGTACCACCCACTATTTTCACGCGTTATGTGCTCATCCAATCTGCTGCATGGGGCGCAGGTCTCCTCCCTCTGGATCCCTCTACCCAGAAGGGGGGGCTTGTAATCACGGTCACGTGTTTTCCTCAGTCCCGACCACTGCTCTTGCTGTCCTCAGCTGCTCTCCACAGGGATTCCAGCTGCCGTTCCTGCACACTGCTCCCTGCCAGCTGCTGCTGTTCCCTCTCACTACCTCTGCTGCTGTTTCTCTGCAGCTTCTGGGCAAGGGTTCTCCTTTTTTCAGGGGACCTCCACCTCTGAGAGAGACCTCTCCTCTGCAAGGGACCCCACCTGCTCTGCTGTCCCAGCTGCTACAGGACACAGGAACCTGGGTGAGTCCCACCTGTTCTGCTTGCTCCGCTTCCCGCCCTGGCTCTCCTGTGCCTTCCTCCCAGGATAGCCCCCTGGAGCGTGTGGTCACTGACCCTGGGTTGGGTGTCCTCTTTCCCAGACTATCTCTAATCTGACACAGGTTTCCAAGGTGGTGGCTACTGCCTTAAAGCATTCCTCCTTGTGTGCGCCCTGGAAGCTCTTTCAGCCTCCGCGGATGCTCTCAAAAGCACCCCAGGGTCAGTTACTCTGACTCCTCCGAAGGGACGTCTCCGCACCGCTCTCGCTCCCTTTCTTCTACGCAGTCTTCACTCCCGCTGTCGCTCCCCTAGGGGGGCGTTCCCGATCTCTGGCCCACCAGGCCAGATGTGTGTCACCTGGATCTAGAGCCTCCACTGCTCGCTTCCGGTCTCCTGGTGAACTGGTGAAAATAGAGTCGGATCTGCACTCTGAGTCCAAAGAGCTGTCATCCATGTCAGACATGGTGGACAGTTTGGTGTCGGCTGTCAGGGACACCTTTCACCTACAGGACCCTGGAACTTCGGACCCAGCTCCAGAAGTTTCCTCTCGCCGCTCTCCCAAGGTTTTCAATACTCATACGGAGTTTGATAACCTGTTGGAGACTGCCTGGAAGCACCCGGAGAAGTGCTTCCAAGGGTCTAAACAGCTGGAGGCTATGTTTCCATTTACCAAAGACCTGGTCTCCAAATGGACCGCCCCGCCTACAGTGGACCCTCCAGTCTCTCGCTTATCCGAATCCACAACTCTTCCCCTTGCTGATGTGGCTTCCTTCAAGGACCCCGTGGACAAGCGAATTGAGAATTTGGCGAAGTTCGCCTTTTGAGGTGGCTGGCTCATCCTTCCGGTGTTCGCCGTGATCAGGGTATCCATCCAAAGCCCTTTCGGCCTAGGCCTCTCAACTTTGCCAAGGCGTTCTATCTGGGGGGCTCCTCCTGATGATCTGGCTTACTTAGCTCTCCAGATCTCCAACACTGGCAATTATCTATGCTCAGCGTCCTTGGAATCCGCACACTGTGCAGCCTTTGCTTTTGGCAACTTGGTGGCTATCCGCCGCTCCATGTGGTTGAAGGCCAGGAATGCCGACGCAGCCTCCCAAGAAATCCCTCACAGAGATGCCCTTTACTGGCAGCCGTCTTTTTGGCAAACGCCTGGATGAAACAATCTGTGAGGCTACAGGCGGTAAGAGCTCTATGCTCCGTCAGACCGATTCTCACCGCAAGCCCTCGTCCTTTTCGGTCCTTTGGCTCAGGCCGCCAGGACAAACCTGCGTCCTCGCAGTCTCAGAAGGCTCCTACCTTCAAAGCGCCCCTCCTGGAAGCAGGTCAGCCGTTCTGGACACTTCTCCGCCAAATCAGGTACTCGCAAGCCTACCTGTGCCTGAAGGGGTTCCCCCACCTGAGCCTTCCCCTCAGGTGGGCGGTCGCCTGTCCCTTTTTCGGAACGTTTTGAACGCAGTTTCAGATGGCTACCTAATAGTTTGGTTCTTTTCCCTGGGATCGTTTTTTCTGGTCCCGGCCTCCCCACTCTCCTGCCTTTGCTGCAGCTTTTCAGTCTGCACTCCACACCCTCCTTGCGCAAGGGGTCATTGTGCCGTTTTTTTTTTTTTTTGGGCTTCTATTCAAATCTGTTCGTCATTCCCAAAAAATGGGGGTTCATACGATTCTCGATCTGAAGCTCCTCAATCGGCATTTGCACCTGCGGCATTTCCGAATGGAATCTCTCTGTTCTGTTGTTGAGTCCATGGACCAGGGTTAATTCCTGTCTTCGGTGGACATCCGGAATGCATACCTCCACATCACTATTTTTCAGGCACACCAATGCTTTCTGCAGTTTACCATTCCGTCAGGTCACTTTCAGTTTGTGGCACTGCCCTTCGTGCTGGTCATGGCCTCCAGGCTCTTAACCAAGGTCCTGGCGGCGGTGATTGCCATCCTGTGCTCCCTTATCTGGACGACCAGTTGATCAAAGCTCCGTCCTTGGCCCAAAATCAGGAGACCAGTTTCGGGTGGTTGCTCAACCGGGAGAAACCCAACCTTTCTCCCTTCCAGTTTCTGCTTTTTCTAGGGCTTCAATTCGACACCGAAAATGTTTGGGTTTTACTTCTACCATGCCGAGTGCTCTTCTATCCGAGATCAGCCTATTGCACCGGTCTCCTCGGTCCCTTCACTGCCGGTTCCATCTGCCCCCCCCCCACTGTTCACCTGTTGCTCCTTTGGTGGCTCCGCTCTCCACTCCTTTGGGAGGGACACTCATTTCTCCCACTGCACTGGCAAGTCTTAAAAACCGATTCGAGTCTCCTTGGCTGGGGGGGGTGTTTCAGGACTGGACTGTTCAGGGCCGCTGGTCTCCCCATCAATGTCCTGGAGCTTCGGGCCATTTTTCTTTGTCTGCTTCACTGGGAGTTGTTACTCCGGGGCCCGTCTGGTTCGGATCCAAACTGACAACGCCACGGCCGTGGCTTAGATCAATCGCCAGGGGGGCACTCGCAGCCTTGCTGCAATGGCAGGGATGACAAAGACTCTTGTCTGGGTGAAATGCCGGGTTCCCTCCATATCGGCGATCCACATTCCGGGGGTGGACAATTGGGAGGCGAACTTTTTGAGTCTCTCCTGGCCCGACTGGGTGAGTGGTCTCTCTTACCTGGAGGTGTTCGCAACAATTTGCGAACATTGGGGGACTCAGGACATGGACCTTTTTGCGTCCTGCCTAAACCAGTAGGTTCCCGCCTTTGTGGAATAGTTCCGCGATCCTCTGGCTCCGGCTGTGGACACATTGATCGTTCCCTGGTCACAGTTCGCCCTTTCTTACCTCTTCCCTCGCCCAGGGTGCTGAGAAAGCACTCAAGGCAGAGGGTGTCTCAGCGATTCTAGTGGTGCCGGATTGGCCCTGGCGCTCGTGATTCGCCGACGTTGTTAGTCTTGTGCAGGACGTTCCCATGTGGCTGCCGGATCGGCCCGACATTCTTCTTTTTCAAGGTCTTCTGTGCCACCCCAATTCTATGCCTCTGCGTTTGACGGTGTAGTGGTTAAATCCACGGTGCTGAGGGCTCGTGTTTTCTCTCTCCAGGTCATTCGCACCATGCCTCGGGCGCGTAAGCCTTCCTCTGCCAGGATTTATCACGGGACCTGGCGTGCCTATTTTCGATGGTGCTAAGCCCGTTCTGTCTCCCGTTGTTTTCTCCTTGCCGAACTTGCTTTCTTTTCTGCAGTCGAGGCTGGAATCGCGTTTGGCCCTTAGTTCCCTCAAGGGACAGGTATCAGCGCTTTCCATTCTTTTTCAGCACCCCCTGGCTTCTGATCCTCATGTTCGCACCTTCCTTCATGGTGTGGCACACGAGGCTCCTCCTTACAGGTCTCCCACTCCGCCCTGGGACCCCTTTTGAACCCCTTGGGGAGATTTCTCTCCGCTTCATTTCTTGAAAGGTGTCCTTTCTCATTGCTGTGACTTCCATTCGTCGGAATTGGCGGCTCTCTCCTGTCGACCCCCCCCCCCTTCTGGTCCTTAACCAGAACAAGGCTGTGCTTCGGCCGTCGCCTTCTTTTCTGCTAAAGGTGGTCTCCTCTTTTAATCTAAACAAGGATATTGTCCTTCTCTCCTTCTGTCCAGCTCCGTCTCACCCTAAGGAGCGCTCTTTCCACAATTTGGACGTGGTCAGAGCTCTACGTGTTTACCTCTCAGCCACTTCTTCCTTTTGGCGTTCTGATTTGCTGTTCGTCATCACAGAAGGCCGTCACAAGGGGCTTCTAAGGCGACCATTTCCCGTTGGATCCGGTCTGCCATATTGGAGGCCTGTCGTTCTAAGGGAAAGGCTCTGTTTGGGCCTCTTCGGTGATATTCAATAGGGCTTCGGCCCTGCAGGTGTGTAAAGCGGTTCTCCGTACACACGTTCACCAAGTACTACCAGGTGCACACTTCTGCATCTACTGATGCCGGTTTTGGGGCATAAAGTGTTGCAGGCGGCAGTGGCATTGCCATCTGATTTTCTTGCTGGGTTATGTTTTTTCCCACCACGGGGAATGCTTTGTTAGGTCCCATGGTTCCTGTTTCCCCAATGGAGCCGACCAAGAAAAGGAGATTTTTTTTATACTTGCTCTAAAATCTTTCTCGGAGGATCCATTGGGGGACATAGCACCCACCTGTTGATTATTAGTTTGTTGCTCTGAGAGACGATATCCTGTCGGTGTGCTGGTCCGGTTGATTTTTTTTTTTGTCTGGACCTGTTGTTTGCCGATTCCTCCTACTGCTTTGGGACTAAACTGATTAGTTTAGAGTCAGCGGGTGGGGTATATCCTGCCAGGAGTGGCCAGCTTCTTTTTGTTAATGCCTAGTGTCAGCCTCCTAGTGGCAGCAAGATATACCACGGTTCCTGTGTCCCCCCCCCCCCCCCCCACCCAATGGATCCTCAGAGATTTTACAGTAAGAAGTAAAAATCTCCCTTTTCTGTGCATGATAGTTTCATGGTGTGACCACTGCCCATTAGCGAATAGATCAAGAAGGTATCCTGGGGCTCCGGCAGTACCGGCGACCCAAGAGGGTACCCAAAAATTGTACAACAAGTTGCCAAAAGGCCTGAATTGCAGAGCAGGACCACATCATGTGGAGAAAATCAGAGGAACTCTACGACATTGACATTGTGACATTTGTGACTTCGTCGGGCATGTACCCATTTTTAGCTAAGCGTACCGGCACAATAGCATTGATGGAACATGTAAAGTTAAATTAGACGATTGTTAATGGCCGGAGAGACAGAAGTGAAACGAGATTGCTTCCATCCATTCCTCATCCATCAAGTCATGGAGAAGACCACACCACTGAGCCTCCATAGAAAGTGGGTCATATTTCATTTTGGCATCTAGGAAAGCTGAATAGAGGCCCGAGATGAGGTATTTATAAACACCAATAAGAGGAAATCGGGAGAACTGTCTGGAGGATGTTGGGAATTGTGCCAGAGCTACAAGAATTTATATAAAGTCTCCCTGGGAATGCCATAGGTTTCATATATTTATATATATATATATATAAATATATATATATATTATACTATACATACTTAAAAGTGCAGAAGCTCTCATCACCATAAACGTCCTCAATAGTATGTACCCCGTGGGAGATCCAGTATGACAGATCAATGTTGTATGAAAAATGGGGCAAGAATGGTTTGGTCAATACATTTTATAACCCCCTAACATAACTGGCCATCTAGACAGTGCATTCATGAAAATGAGTAGATATAATTATATTTGTTAGAGAAATTTCTGTGAGTGAAAATTTGTCCCATGCATAGCTAGTTCTGCCCGGAGTACAGGTATTTAAAATTCCCTTTTTTTCAGATATAAAAATTTAAAAAGGAAATTAAAACAAGGAATAATTAGATTAAAAATAAAGAAGGAAATGTATGTAGAGGAGCATAAAGGACTAGCTGACTCTAAATTAATACTTCAGTTCAGCTTTTACAGAAGAAAATTAAGTAGAAAAAACTAGGGATCGACAGATTATCGGTTTGGGCGATATTCACGATTTTGGACGTTATCTGTATCGGCAATTACTGCCCCCATCGCACTGCCCCATTGCCTCCCCCATCCCCGGTTTTATAATTACCTGTTCCCGGGGTCCACGCTATTTCTGGCACCTAGGCAGCGAAATGACGAGTGACGTCCTCAACGCGACGTCACCGCCATTGCGCACAGTGACAGTTCAGGAGAACTAAAATAGAAGATGGTAGAAAGCCCTTCTAGATTTTTGTAGTGCTGTTGACACGGTACCACATAGAAGACTTATCAATAAACTGCAGACTTTGTGCTTGGACTCATATATAGTTGAATATATTAGGCAGTGGCTGAGGGACAGACAACAGATTGTTGAAGTCAATGGAGTATATTCAGACCAATGTCTTGTTACCAGTGGAATACCTCAGGGATCTGTACCTGGGTCCCAATCTATTTTTTTAAGATGATGCACCTTGAACATAAAAACTGAAGGTAGAATATAGAATACTTAATACTGTCCTAACCTCAGTATGTGTGGGCAGAGATTTAGGGGAAAATCATCTCAGAAGACTTAAAGGTACGCTGACAATCTAAAAGAGCAGTTGGAAATACTAGCAGAGATGTATAGGGAGAGGTATAAGCAGTAGAAAGAGATAAGAGCTCATGCCGCTGTACAGAACACTGGTGAGACCTCATTTGAAGTATTGTGTGCAGTACTGGAGACTGTATCTCCAGATGGATATGGATACTCCAGAGAGAGTTCAGAGAAGAGCTACTAAACTAGTAAATGGATTGCAGGATAAAACTTACCAGGAAAGGTTAAAGGACCTGAACATGTATATTTTGGGAGAAATATGAGACCCGGGAGATATGATAGAAAGTTTTAATTGAAAAATTACACTGTAAAGGAGGAGAGTCAATTTAAAAGGATAAAAACAAGATCACAAGATGACATGGTTTTAATTTAGACAGGCAAATGTTTCTGTAGTAATATGAGAAAGTATTACGTTACTGAGAGAGTAGTAGATGCATGGAATAGCCTTCCTGCTGATGGGATTTCTGCAAATACAGTGAAGGAGTCTTAGCATTCATCTGTTATAAGAGTTGGGGGATCTCCCCTGCCCCCCAGACATACTAGGTAGCCAGCTGATCCCATTGGATATTTGCACCTATGCAGATATCATAGTGCACTTTTTGGTGTAGGTAATGTATAGCATCTGTAACCTGACTGTGTGGTTTTACTGATTTATTTATATATTTTTATTTTCTAGGAGCAAACATTAATCATGCTACAGCCAATAATGACCACACTGTTGTGTCCCTGGCATGTGCTGGAGGACATCTTGCTGTTGTTGAGCTACTGTTGGCAAAAGGAGCGGATCCAACTCATAGGCTTAAAGTAAGCTTCCTATTGAATATAAAGAATAAGTTCAAAATGTACTGCATGTATTATCCAAATTCCACCAAGGAATTGCATTTTCTGTGCTATAGTGTTTTTATGCAGTCACATTGAGGTAAGCACACAATATACATTAAAGGAAAACTGACAAGAGGGCCATCAACTCAGTGAAGCCCTTAAAAATATAAAATGTCCTCAAAAACAAGAATACTGACACTAAATGGGAGAATTTAAAAAATATCTTAAATTCTTACTTCAAGATGTATATACCTTTTTTATGGGGAAAAAAAGAGAACCAATATGGATGAATTGGGCAATAAATGACAAAAAATAAAGCATTTCAACTACTAAAAGAGGACGGCAGTGAAGAAGCATTAAAAAGCTATAGAGAAAAATGTAATACGTGTGAAAAAAACAGATAAAAGCCTCAAAAATAGACAGAGAAACCCTTTTGCCAAAGAGAGTAAAACTAACCCCAAAACTATATAAATAGCAAAAAGGTCAAAAATGAAAGTGTAGGCACTTAAAAAAATTATGAAGAAATTATAAACGGGGATCAGGAAAAAGAAAATATATTAAACAAATTCCTCTCCACTGTGTTCACCGAGGAATGAAATGCCAGGTGAAATACAGCGAGATGAGGTAAACTCCCCAGTACAGGTCACCTGTCTAACCCAGGAAGAAGTACAGTGCCGCCTACAAAAAATCTAAATAGACAAATAACCAGGTCCAGATGGCATTCACCCTCGTGTTCTAAAGGAATTAAGTAATGTTATAGACAGACCCCTATTTATAATATTCAGGGACTCTATAGTAACAGGGACTGTTCCCCAGGACTAATTTACTCAGACCAACTAAAAGGTGGTCTCATAGACCAACTAAAAGGTGGTCTGGTAATGTAAATTTACCCTCCACACACTAGTCTCATAAGTGTGTAGATGTTCCCCAGGACTGGCGCATGGCAAATGTGGTGCCAATAGTTAAAAAGGGGACAAAAGTTGACCATAGGAATTATGGACCTGTTAGTTTAACCTCTGTTGTATGTAAATTGTTGAAAAGGGTACTCCGTTCCTTTGCTTTCGGAGCTCCGCTCCCTAACTTCCAGAAGTTATTGGTCCGAAGGATGTGTTTGCGGGCTCTGTGTTCAGGGCCGCCCCTTGTGACGTCACGCCCGCCCCCGCAACGAAAGTCTATGGGAACGGGACGTCACGAGTGGGCGGGCGTGACGTCATGAGGGGCGGCCCTGAACACTGAAGCCTGCACACACATCGTTCAGAACAATAACTTCCGGATGCCGGGGAGCGGAGCTCCGAAAGCAAGGGAACGGAGTACCCCTTTGAGGGTTTTCTAAGAGATGCTATTTTGGAGTATCTTGATTAAAAATAAATGTAGGACTCCATATCAGCATGGCTTTATGAGCGATCGGTCCGGTCAAACTAACCTGATCAGCTTTTATGAGGAGGTAAGCTCCAGACTGGACCAGGGGGAATCGCTGGATGTCGTATATATGGATTTTTCCAAAGCATTTGAAACGGTGCCACATAAAAGAATGGTGCATAAAATGAGAAGGATCGGGCTGGGGGAGAATGTGTGTAAGTGGGTAAGTAACTGGCTCAGTGATAGGAAACAGAGGGTGGTTATTAATGGTACTTATTCTGATTGGGTGGCTGATACTAGTGGGGGACCACAGGGGTCTGTCTTGGGTCCTGTTCTATTTAATATATTAATGACCTTGTAGAGGGGTTGAATAGTAAAGTAGCAATCTTTGCAGATGATACTAAACTCTGTAAAGCGGTAAACACTATAGAGGACAGTGCACTTTTACAAATGGATCTGGATAGTTTGTAGGTTTGGACTGAGAAGTGGCAGATGAGGTTCAACACTGATAAATGTAAGGTAATGCACATGGGGAGGAAAAATCCGGGCTTGGATTATTAAATAGGAGCACACTTGGGACGACTGATGTGGAAAAGGACTTGGGAGTCTTGGTTAACAGTAAATTTAGCTGTAGTGACCAGTGTCGGTGAATTGCTGCTGCCAAAGCAAATAAAATCATGGGGTGCATCAATAGGGGCATAGATGCCCACGACAAGGAAATAATTCTACCGCTGTACAAATCACTAGTCAGACCACACATAGAATACTGTGTACAGTACTGGGCACCAGTGTACAAGAAAGATATAGTGGAGCTAGAGAGGGTTAAAAGACGGGCAACCAGAGTAATATAGGGAATGGGAGGACTACAGTACCCAGAAAGATTATCAGAATAAAGGTTATTTAGTTTAGAAAAAAGGAGGCTTGGGGGAGACCTAATGACTATGTATAAATATATCAGGGGACCGTACAGAGATCTCTCCTATTATCTATTTATACCCAGGACTGTATCTATAACAAGGGGGCATCCTCTAAATGTAGAAGAAAGAAGGTTTCTACACCAGCACAGACGGGGGTTCTTTACTGTTAGAGCAGTGAGACTGTGGAATTCTCTACCTGAGGAGGTGGTCATGGTGAACTCTATAAAAGAGTTCAAAAGGGGTCTGGATGCATTTTTGGAGAATAACACAGCTGGTTATGTATGCTAGATTTATAGGGACAGAACGTTGATCCAGAGATTTATTCTGACTGCCATATTTGGAGTCGGGAAGGAATTTTTACCTCTAGTATGAGGGTTTTTTGCCTTCCTCTGGATCAACTTAGTAGGGACTCATTAGGGGTTATAGGTTAAACTTGATGGACGCTGTTCTTTTTTCAACCTTATGAACTGTTACTTGTTGTAGTTGTAGTTTTGAAACCTCTGGAGGTCCGCAGTTTGAAGACCACTGCGGCCTTCGTCATCATCCAGCGCCCCCCCCCCCCCCCTTTTGTTTTATACTTACCCACCCTCGGCGGGAAGTTGGGGTGAGCTGGTCCTGGCCATCTATGCTGCAGGGACCGTCCGGTGGGGATGGTTAGTTGTTGTGGGGTGTCTAATTTCACCGGGCGGGCCTCTTCTCCTCACTTCGGGCCCGGCCCCGGAGTAGTGACATTGCCTTGACGACGACGCACAGGGACGTTCATGCGCAACGTCCCTGTGCGTCGTTGTCAATGCAACGCACTAGTCCGGGCCCGAAGCACGGAGAAGAGGGGCCCCCCCCAAGGTGAAAATGGACAGCCCGCAACGACTAACCATCCCCACCGGACGGTCCCTGCAGCATAGATGGCCAGGACCAGCTCACCCTAACTTCCCGCTGAGGGGGGCGGATGATGACGAAGGCCGCAGTGGTCTTCAACCTGCGGACCTCCAGAGGGTTCAAAACTACAACACCCAGCATGTTGGGAGTTGTAGTTTTGCAACATCTGGAGGTCTGCAGGTTGAAGACCACTGATGACAGGCAGTGATGATGATGAAGGGGGGGATGACGACGTGGGTCTGGATGATTACATGAGGGGGGGGGGGATGATGTATTTCCCACCCTATGCTTATAGTTGAGTCAATAACTTTTCCTGGGTTTTTGGGGTAAAATTAGGGGCCTCGGCTTATATTCAGGTCAGCTTATACTTGAGTATATACGGTAAGCCAAATACATAGGCTTATAGTGTGGGTTACCCTCTCTGAAAAAAGGTATCATTTACCTGTATCCATGAAGCCCTTGCAGAGTTATGAAGTAAAATAAAGATATGCAAATGCTGAGCAGTGGGGACATTCCCATTGCTCTTCTAGCAATACTAAAGTCATCATTTCCTGGCTGTTTTGCCCTCCCCTTAATTAATATTCAGTTGGCTCTACACCCCAGATATGGCTGGTGCTTCAAAACTTGTGGAGAGGCAAAAGGTTTATTGATTTCATCAGTAACCTATCCGCATAGTGTAGTGTTCTGCAGATGCTTGTTAAAAAATAAATATAAATATATATATATATATATATATATATATATATATATATATATATATATATATATATTATATACACACACACACACACCGTATTTATTGGCGTATAACACGCATTTGTTAGGCTAAAATTTTTAGCCTAAAGTCTACCTGCGTGTTATACGCCGATAAGCCGCTGCAGTTCAATAATTTAAAGCGGGTGCTTTAAATCAATAAACTGCAGCGGCATTTGCAGGTGCAGAGACAGCAAGCGCTGCCGGCTTCTCTGCCCCTGCCTGTCCTGGGGTCTTTAGCCCTGCTGCTGCCGCTTCTCTCTGCCTGGCAATCTGTGCCACTGCCCCTTCTCTCCCCCTGTCTATCGGTGCCGCTGCCCCTGCACCATTGCCGGCAGGGGGAGAGAAGCGGCGCCGGCAATGGGGCAGCGGCACCGACAGACGGGGGGAGAGAAGGGGCAGAGGCACCCATTGCTGGCGCAGCTGCCCCGTTGCCTCCCCCATCCCCGGTTGTATAATTACCTGTTGCCGGGGTCGGGTATGCGCTGCTTCAGGCCTCCCGGTGCGTCACCTGCGTCGTTGCTATGCGCGGCACAATGACGAGTGACGTCACTCGTCATTGTGTCTCGCAGCGCATATCAACAACGCAGGGGACGCACACCGGAGGCCTGAAGCAGCGCGGACCCGACCCTGGCAATGGTAATTATACAACCGGGGATGGGGGGAGGCAACAGGGCAGCGGCGCCGGCAATGGGGGCCTCTGCCCCTTCTCTCCCCCTGTCTGTCGGCGCCGGCAATGGGGCAGCGGCACCGATAGCCAGGGGAGAGAAGGGGCAGCAGCACCGATAGCCAGGGGGAGAGAAGCGGCGGTAGCAGGGCTCTAGACCCCAGGAAGGGCAGGGGGAGAGAAGCGGGCAGCAACGGCCTCTCTCCCCCTGCCTTTCCTGGGGGGCTTCTGCGGTGTAAGAAACAGTGTATCGGGGTATACACACGCACACCCACGCACCCTCATTTTACCAAGGATATTTGGGTAAAAAACTTTTTTTTACCCAAATATCCTTGGTAAAATGAGGGTGTGTGTTATAGGCCGGTGCGTGGTATACCCTGATAAATACGGTATGTATGTATGTATGTATGTATGTATGTATGTGTGTGTATGTATGTGTATTATTACATAAATTCAGGGGTGTGGAAATTTTATAAAAATAAAATGTAGTAAAATCTACTTGTCCCTCATGAGGATCCACTTGTCCGGGCCAATTTTCACTTTTACGCTCTGATTTTTTCCTCCTCGCACTATAATAGCCATAACTACCTACTATAATGATACCTTTCAATTTTTCAATAACATATTCTCCGAACCAAAAAAAATATATATTAGGTGAAGTGAAACTGAAATAGTAAAAGAAAATTTTGCAGATTTGGTGGTTTTCTTTTCTACGCCATTTACTTTGTCATCAGATAACATGTTAGTTTCATACTTAAGACCAGCCTGATTACAGCGATACCAGATTTGTATCGTTTACGTCATGTTTTACTAATTTAAAAAAAATTCTGAATTTTTGGGATTTTTTTAAATTATTTTTTTGACCCCTGTAGCTTTAGTTTTTTTCCGCATACCAGGCTGTATGAGGGCTAATTTTTTTGCGCCATAATCTGTTTTTTGTATCGGTACCATTTTGGTATTGATCTGACTTTTTAATCTCTCTTAATCTTTTTTTTTTTCTGGGATATTATAAAAATTGCAATTCTGTGGTTTGGTATTATTTTTTTTCACATTTATCATACAGGATACATAATGTTCTATTTTAATAGGTCGTACAATTGCGCACAAAGCGGTATCAAATATGTTTTTTTATTATGTTTGCATGTTTTTATATAGGATAAGGGGGTGAGTTGAACTTTTAACATGGGAGGGTTAATGTGTTTTTTTTTTTTTTTTTTTTTAAACCCCTTAACAACGAGCGCCGTAAATGTACGTCCTGGTGTGGTGGTACTTAATGCACCAGGATGTACATTTACGTCCTAAGCATAACCGCGAGCATCGGAGCGATGCCCGGATCATGCACGGTAGGTCCCGGCTGCGGATCGCAGCCAGGGACCCGCCCGTAATGGTGGACACCCGCGACCCTGCGGATGTCCGCCATTAACCCCTCAGATGCCGTGATCAATACAAATCACGGCATCTGCAGCATCGCGGTCACTAAAATAGATGGTCTGATCGCCCGCAGCGCTGCCACGGCGATCTGATCATCCAGCACGGCAGACGGAGGTCCCTAACCGGCCTCCGCTGCCTTCCCTGCGTCTTCTGCTCTGATCTGCCTTCCCGCAGACCAGAGCAGAAGATGACCGATAATGCTGATCAGTGCTATGTCCTATACATAGCACTGAACAGTATTAGCAATTGAGTGATTGCTATAAATAGTCCCCTATGGGGACTATTAAAGTGTAAAAATAAAAGTAAAAAGTAAAGTGAGAAAATGTGAAAAAACCCCTCCCCCAATAAAAACATAAATTGACCCATTTTCCCTATTTCACCCCCAAAAAGTGTTAAAAAAATATTTAATATACATATTTGGTATCGCCGCATGCGTAAATATCTGAACTATTAAAATAAAATGTTAATACCGTACGGTGAACGGCGTGAACGTAAAAATAAAAAGTCCAAAATAGATGCTTTTTTATAACCTTTTATTCCCAATTTTTTTTTTTATAAAAATGGATTAAAAGTTCTATATTAGCAAATATTGTATAAAAAAAAGTACAGATCATGGCACAAAATGAGCCCTCATATCACCGCTTTACCGGAAAAATGAAAAAATTATAGGTCCTCAGAATTGGGGGATTTTAAAGATACTAATTTGGTTAAAAAGTTTGCGTTTTTTTTTTTTAAGCGCAACAGTAATAGAAAAGTATGTTATCATGGGTATCCTATTAATCGTATTGACCCAGAGAATAAAAAACACGTAATTTTTACCATAAATTGTACGGCATGAAAACAAAACCTTCCAAAATTATCAAAATTGCGATTTTCTTTTTAATTTCACCACACAAATAGTATTTTTTTGGTTGCTCCATACATTTAATGGTAAAGTGAGTTATGGCATTACAACGGACAACTGGTCGCGCAAAAAACAAGCCCCCATACTAGTCTGTGGATGAAAATATAAAAGAACTATGATTTTTTGAAGGCGAGGAGGAAAAAACTAAAACATAAAAATTAAATTGTCTGCGTCCTTAAAGGAGAAGTACGGGATTGAAAATTTTATCCCCTATCCTAAGGATAGGGGATAAGTTTCAGATCGCAGGGGGTCCGACCGCTGGGGCCCCCCAC
>NC_079192.1:345625574-345698074 GCF_029499605.1 Hyla sarda | reverse complement strand
GCAGTTCAAACTCCCAGCGGGAAACTCGCTGTGAACCCGCCCGTGTGATTGTACCCTAAAAACATTACACTACACTACACCTACACAAAATAAAAGGTAAAATACTACATATACATATACCCCTACACAGCCCACTGTTCCAAAGATCTGTCAAACGCCAGTGGGGTGTAAATACTCACTGCACCCCTTATTAAATTTTGTGAGGGGTGTAGTTTCCAAAATAGGGTCACATGTGGGGGGTTTCTGTTGTTCTGGCACTATGGAAGGTTTGTAAATGCAAATGGCACTCGACTTAAATTTCATCAAAATTCTGTCTACAAAAGTTCTATGGCACTACTTCATTTGAGACTTGTAGTGCGCCAGCAGAGCACTATTTTGGGGTCCATTTTCTCTTATTACCCCTTGTGGAAAAAAAAAATTTGGGGTAACACCATCATTTTAGTGTTAAACGCAAATTTTCCATTTACACGTCCAACTTTAACGCAAAGTCTTCAATCACCTGTGAGGTGTTAAGGTTCACTATACCCCTTGGTACGTTCCTTGAGGGGTGTTTTTTCCAAAATAGTATGCCATGTGGGGGTTATTTTGCTGTTTTGGCGCCATGGGGACTTCCTAAATGCAACATGGCCCCCAAAAACCATGAGGGCAAAATTCATTTTAAAAAATCCCACAGTTGCTCTTTCCCTCTTGAGCCATGTTTTGAGCCCGCAGAGTACTTTGTCAACATATGAGGGATTTCCATACTCGAGAGAAATTGGGCTACAAATTTTGTTTTTTGTTTTTTCCCTCCATTTACCACTTTTAAAAATAAAAAAATGGGTCTACAAGAACATGTTAGTGTAAAAATGTAGATTTAGTTTTTCTCCTCCACTTTGCTGCTATTATTGTGAAACACCTAAAGGGTTAACAAACTTTCTGAATGTAATTTTGAATACTTTGAGGGGTGTAGTTTCTATAATGGGGTCATTTATGGGGTATTTCTCACAGAAAGGCCCCTCAAATCCACTTCAAACTTAACTGGCCCCTGAAAAATTCAGATTTTGAAATTTTTGTGTGTCTTCAAAAAGTAAACACATGTCAACTTTCTGATGCCAACATAAAGTAGACATATATTGTATTTGTGAATCAATATAAAAAAAAATTGAAATATCTATTTTCCTTACAAGCAGAGAGTTTCAAAGTTAGAAAAATGCAAAATTTTCAGTGAAGGTGGTCAGATTTGCAAACAATGTCTGTGTCCTTAAGGTAAATAATGGGCTATGTCCTTAAGGGGTTAAATACGTTAGATTAAAGTGCTCCCAAAACTATGGTCATACGCTGTGCTGCCTAGTGAAGGCATAATGAAAATATGCCTACAAATGAGACATGATTTTCCTGGGGTACACATCAAGTGTTGAGTGCCTATGCTCTAGGTGGCTGAATATGTGACTCAATGTCCTTATTAAGAAGACTAATGCAACCAGGATACAGAAAATGTAGGAAATACATACAAATCCATGGGAGGTGTTTTTGGTTTAACTACTTTGAGAATAAGAACAAATAAAAGAACCCATTACATGTGTGCAATGAGCTATATGTTCAGAGTTGTTTATTATGTTTTGCAGGATGGATCCACAATGCTCATAGAAGCTGCAAAAGGTGGACATACCAATGTTGTTTCCTATTTGTTGGATTACCCAAAAAATATAATATCAGTCCCTTCTGAAATCAATCAAATGACAACCACGCTTCAAGATCAATTTGCTGTAAGTCTGATTTCTTCTTCTACCCTTTTTTCTGATGAGATGTGAGCAATCTGTTATCACCGGCATGGTACTTTTATTTTCCATATATTTTCTCTGCCTATTAAAAACATTTTTTTTAAAAAGTGAGGGAACCGGAATTATGTGTAATATATAGACAAGATAGCCAGGTTTAGACTTGTTTTATTGGGAACATACATTTTGGAAACACTTTAGCCTTCAGATTTTTCATAAATGTAAATATTTTCCAATTTTCATTCATGTTTTGCAGTTGGAAATGCAAACTATGAATTCCTCTGGCTTTGGCTGGGGCATTGCATTATTGCAGCTAGTAATCTCATCAGGCTGTTGGCACTGGGAATCATCCAGGTGAACTCATTACTCATAAATGGGTTGTCAGTTCACACCGCATGCAGTTTTCATGCATTTTCTTAACAAAGTACATTGTTTAGAGAAATGTTGCCATAAGGCTAAAGTGATTTGACCTATAACCACAATTGCAGTATTTTATAAGAATTTGATGTCACGTTAACTTTTTACTGCATTGTAGCTTTTTTTGCTACAATTTTTAAAATCATGGTAAAAATTGCACATTTCTACCATATTTAGCACAGTAACTGTGCAATATTTCTTTTTGTGCCCTGATTTTGAGAAAATCACAGCAAAAACTGAAAGAAAGCAGTAAGAATCACAATGACTCTGATTTACGATTGTAAATCCAACCTGTTTTGTCGGGACATGTGCCAGAATTTGGCACATTGCGCCAAAAAATCAAAAACCCAACCGACTCTTAGTTTTAGAGAACACTAAAAAGGGCGTGCCCTCCAGTAAAATGGGTCCCTGACATTTTTTGAAAAATCCCAACATATTTACTTAGGTTTCCAGAGAAAATGTGGTTGGATTTGAGCTCTGGAAACCCCAACAGATCAGAGCATGTGTAAAAATACAGCAAAACATAGGAAAACATTAGTAAATATCTTTGAAAAATACCTGTTGGGAAAAGAAAAAACACTACACTTCACTCACGAGGGGGGCGTGGCGTTACGTCACATCTCCAGTCCTAGGAAACTTTTCGGTTTCCGAGCCTGGAGATGCAGCTCCGCACATAATGCGGGTGCCGCAGTGAGATCGCGGGGCGGGTGGGGGGTAGGGGATAAAATGTCTAAAGCCGAAATACCCCTTTTAATTAGAAAAGGGCTCCGGCCAAGATCTTATTGTAAGCCTTAACCAATGAGGTAGCTGGAGGAGTATCCGTTGGGGCCTGGTGAATTAACTAGTGTAATGGAGCCTATCGTTTTATTGGTGAGTTGTGGAAATTAAGTATATCTTGGGACATGGTAGGGATTGGTACACAAAATAACTTGTTTGTGTGACAACTATTACAATCAAGTGATTAATATAACTTTTGATACTTGAAGAAAGTTGACTTTATTTAAATATGTTTTCCACAGTCTAATACTGTATTTGATTTTGTTTTCGTTGATATTTTTGTCAAAATTTTGTAGCAAGTAGCTTATCAGGTTTGTTAGCAATCATATAGTACATATTTGTCCACCCCAAACTTTTTTCTGTTAAGGAGAAAAAGTGTAACTTAATTTTTTTTTAAATGGCACGTCCTAGGCATATGTCAAGTTTTTATCAGTCATGTTTAGACCCTAACAATTCGGTAGAAAAAGCAGAGGGCTGCTCTTTGTTTATGTGAGCGTGATGGTCCTATTGACAATATGAGACTGTACTGGTCATGTGGCAGAAAGCCAATAGACTGTGTACTAATCGTGCATTTCCTCTCCTGTCTTGTTTTACTGATTGGTCAGGATTTTTTTTGTTATGATAGGTACACTTTAATCTGGAGTTTAGACTTTGATCTGTTGTGTAAGGTAAAAGGTGGTATGTTGGGGGCATATTCCAAGAGGATCAGATTCCTTTTCGATCTAGTTATTGGTGCACCTTTTTCCTTTTTATTGCTAGCTATTTTGATCAAGGGGCCACGATTGTTTGCTTTGTGTCCTAACCAAACCATTAATGGGTGGGAGACTTTGCTCTCCTTTACGTAAAAGTATGTGCAGACATCATCAACTGTTCATTTTCAAGTAATTGGATCTGTCAATAGTGACTTATTCAGTCATCAAACAAATGGAGGATGTTGTATTTGGGACCTTAGAATTTCTCTTTCCACTGTATCACTCCCTCATCTATCAGTTTGTGAGTAAAATCTGTAAGTGGCAGAGAAGGGTTATGTTTTTTCCGATGGGTCCCTGATTTGTGCTATTAGTAATCTGCTCATAGCTAGAATATGTTCTGTGTGTTTAAACTTGAAATTGAAATCTAATCACAGAAACTACTAGAACATCTCTTATTAGTTTGCTTTTAATAAACATTGCTTATTGTGGCACTGTCTGAATTTGGCCCTAAAATATTCACGCGTAAAACCACACCTCTGTACTGTAATAACTGTAATAAGAACTGGTAAATAAAAGCGACATCTTTATTTATTTTTTGACACCAAGTAAAATCCTATTTATTTATTTTTTTCAAATATCTCTTATGAAATAAGAAGCTTTAAAATAAACTTCATATATTGACTGTTTGCTTTAGGTTTCTTGTGTACCAATGCATACGCTTGCAATGGTTGTCCCACCTCAAGAACCAGATAATCCTCCAGACCAGACGAACTTAGGGAAAGGTAAGAAAGCACTTTCTCAAAATACAGAGGAGTTGACATTTTTCAAAGGTTTTGATTTTGCACAGTTTTTTTTTTTTTTTTTTTATCAGCCAAGGTTTTGTTTTTCCCTTGCTGATTCACTTTGTTGATTCCAGCTGTTCTTTATGACTCGTGGGAATCCATATGAGCATTGGAGCTAGGGCGGAATACAGTTTAGCTGTAGAATAATAATTTAGTTTTATTACATGTTATGAAGTGTTTTTTACTACTACCTTTTAAGTGGTTGTAGGGATCTTTTGATCTATATTGCTCTTTTGTCATTGTGTGTAGAAGTGAATATGACAAATCATTGGTAGTAATAATGAAAAAGGGGAAAAACTATATTACTACTGTATGCTATGAATTCTTAGTAAGGAACTACTGTATTTTCATACAGGCGCATCTAAAAAGACACCTTATAACCTCCACTCTTCAGATAAAGTCCAAAGATCGCCTCTCCATCCATATCAGCCATTAGAATGCATAGTGGAGGAAACTGAAGGAAAGCTCAATGAACTTGGTCAACGAATTAGCGCAATCGAAAGAGCACAGCTGAAATCCTTAGAACTCATTCAGGGGGAACCATTAAATAAAGATAAAATTGAAGAACTGAAAAAAAATCGTGAAGAACAGGTTCAAAAGAAAAAGAAAATCCTTAAAGAACTTCAAAAAGTTGAAAGACAATTACAGATGAAAACTCAGCAACAGGTTACCAAGGAAAATTCGGAAGATTCTCCTAATGCAGAAACGGCTGTTCTCCATCCTTGTTCAGCGTCTTGTGAATCTACGTTAATAGTGGATGAGAAGGATTTTTCAGAGGAGAAGTGTGAAAAATTAGATCAGTTTGGCACAGTTTGTCACGAAGGATTGCCACAGTCATGTGATGAAGAGACGGGTTTGCCATCCATGGACTTGGTGCCAAAATTACTTAATGACTTAGGACTTTTGGGAATGGATTCTGGTGAACCTGTCACATCTTGCAGTAATGTAGCGCTGGATCAGCCACCTGCCAGTAGTAATCTTCTGTCATCTCAAGTTGCAGACAATTTAATGATTGCTTCTCCAGCGCAGACACTAAATGACACTCTTGATGACATCATGGCAGGTAGGTACTAGTAAAAATAGTAATTTATGATCACATTCTGTGGCGAGCAAAAAGAAAACACTGAAATAAATAAATAATAAATAAAGTTAAATATATCCAAGAGAAGAGGGGGAAAAAGCAAACGGCAACTCACCACTGTAGATAAATCTTCAAACTTTTGCAGCAAAAACATATACGCAGCGGGGATCTGCTCAGAGAAGGCGGGGGAAGCTAATCAGTGACAGCTGTTTCTCACATTAGTGCGTGTTTAGTCAGGCTCGCACAAACGTGAGAAACAGGCTTAGCTGTAGCTATTCAGACACACTGCCCGTAAGTCTCCCTGCTTCTGGTTAGTAGCCTCCTCCCAGCCACTCAGGCTTGATTAAGACCCTAAGTTGGGCATAGGCAACCTTTGGCACTGCAGGTGGTTTGCACTAGATCTCCCATGATGTTTTTGGAGGAATTTTGGCTTTAAGAGCATCGTTGGAGATGTAGTCCAAAGCATCTGCAGTGCGCCTGTCCTTAGTTCTAGGCTTTTTATGAAGTTACCAGCACTCGGGGTGTCACTCAAGCCTTAGTGCAGTGGTTCCCAACCTTTTTTCGTCTCGTGCACCCTTCAGGAATTTTTATATATATTTTTTTCGGGGCAACCCCTACCGAATAACGTTCAGTGCACAACAAAAAATGGCTAAAAGTGAGCAATGCACAATACCTATATACCTGTTAGCTATGTATATAGGTATTGCAGGACTTACTGATGTCCTCTATGATCGAGGTCATTCACTTTTTCTTCTCCATCTGCCCCAGACCACAACTCTTTACTGCATAACCTGCAATACAAACCTATATTAGGCTCCGCTTTTTTCCAACCTCATCCTCCACTTTTCCACAATTGCCTCCAGCCTCAAACACACACACACACACACACCTGGCTCCAGCCTCCCACAAACGAACACTGTATCCGGCCTCACCCACACACAATGCCTCCAGCCTCACACACACACGCAGTCCCTTAAGATGCCTCCAGCCTTCCTCCTGCCTTTCAACTATCCACTCACCCCTGTTGCCTCCGGCCAATAAACCACTAACCCACATTACCAATCCCTGTTATTGCCTTCGTTCAACACCCCCCCCCCCCCCCCCCCCCCTTCCCCAACATTACCTGTGTGCGGTCTGTCTGAAGCATTTAGCGCATGATGCTGACTCTTCCGTCTGGGAGAGAATTTAAATTTAAAAGAAAAACAAAGCTTCTGTTTTGCCCACTGGAGCCCACAGCACCCCTGGTAGTGCCTGCTGACACCCCGGGGGTCTGGTGCACCCCGGTTTGGAATGACTGCCTTAGTGATCTATGAGGATGGGGAAGGTAGTGTGACTGTGTCCTCCTTCCGCCCACCAACATGCCTGCTTACTGGTAGGAGTGATTAAAGTTGCTTATTTTGGAAATGCTGCACCACAGCATCCAAACCCTGTGCTTGACAGCTACAGGACACTGGTCAACGTTTATATATCCATGATTTCTCATCATTTTATGTTCACAGTCCCTATACAGACTTATGAGTCTCCACTGCTAAAAGAGTACAAGCAAACTCTGTGTAGTCTGATTCTGCTTTCTTACTCTTTTCCAACTGTCCTTTTTAGGCCTCATTTACATTGTTTTTTCACATGCTAACAAAAAGATATACCATTCTATACTGTGCCATACTTGCACGCCTCTTGGATTTATTGAACAAAATGTAGTTTAGGGGTCTTTATGTTCAGTCCATTTCTCAAATGTATTTTTCTCTATCGGCTCCATTGGGGGACACAGACCATGGGTGTATGCTGCTGTCTCTAGGAGGTATAACACTATGACAACAAAAAAGTCGGCTCCTCCCAGCAGGATATACCCGCCTCCAGGCCCTGAGCTAATCAGTTTTAGCTTAGTGTCTGAAGGAGGTGGACATGGTCTGGAATTCTCCAGACCAGGTCTTAGGTTTTATTTTCCTAGTTAGTTTTTTTTTCTTTCTTTTTCTTTCATGTTTTCAAATGGGGACTCAGGAACTGCAGCTCACTGTTTTCCCCATTGCGATTGAGGGGGCACAGACATTGCGTATATGGGCTGTTAACCCCCTCTCGCCAACGGTCAGCGCCTGGGGTTGTACCTTATGGGTCCGCGTCCCCCTATTCCCTGCTCGCCTCGTTCGCACATGGTAGCTCGGCATGATGCAGGTGACAGAAAGCTTACTGAAGACTCCATTAGGTAAGTTCTTCTGACTGAGGTGCGTATATATTCCCTTTTTCCCTTAGGTGCAGACTTGCAACCTCTGGAGACCCTCAGTTTTTGGCCCACCTTTCAGGGTCTAATAGGGCTGGCCTGGACAAGGGGCTTTATCTTTATTTCTGGGGCGAGCAGTGGCATTTTTGGATGAAGGGGCTCAGTTATTCACATGCACTTAAGTTATGTGTGTGTGTGTGTGCTTTTACTTATGCGGCTGACAGCCACAGTGTTTATACTGTACGGGCGCATGAAGCGCCGACTTACTTTCACTTTCGGCAGCAGTGTGCTACCGGCGAATGAGTCTCACCCGCTCACTTCCCCGCGAGTGCATATGCGGCAAGGAGCAGGCGCCATTACTGTGTTTCTACTTCGGCGGCCAGGGCGCTTTAGCTCTGTCCACAGGGCAGCCGGAGCTTACTGGAGGCGCGAATTGTCCGCCAATCAGCGCTGTGCGCACTATTATAGGTGGCAGAGGCCAATCAGCAGTGCCTCTGCTCCAGACACGCTCCTCTCTGGCTATTGGCTGATTTTTTTTTCTCCCTCTCTATCTACACTAGAGTTGAGTTCTCCTCACAGCAGCTGCCCTGGGGACACAGACTCGGGTTATTTTTTCATTATTTCTGTACCCAGAACTGTTCCTCCCTCTAAACAGACAACTGGAGTGTTAGTTTACCATTTTGTCTTTAAGAGCTGTAATTCCAAAATGCCAGGTTCTGCTGAACCCACTTGCTCTGCCTGCTCCACTGCTTCCCCAGACCCCCTGGAACCCCCGGATGCTCTTTCAGTCCCGGTGGATTCGGCCACCCCTCCAGCCTGGGTTTCTTCCCTATCCCAGTATATGGCTGACTTGACTCAAGTCTCCCGTTCGGTGGCCTCCCATGACATGGTGTCTGCCTTGAAGAGATCTGCCCTGCGCATGTGTCCCGCTCCTTTTCTCCACATGCTTCACGCTCTCACAAGTGTACCAGGGGTGCTTCTTCTGACTCTTCCATTGAGTCTTCAAGTAGACGTGGGTGCTCCCCTCATTGGTCCCGCCCCCACGTGTCATCTGGTCACAAACGTCGCTCCTCCAGAGGACATTTCCGGAGTCGCCGCTCTGCCTCGCCAGAGCCGCGTGCCCGATCAGGGTTGCTCCCCTCCAGGGCTGCCTCCACTCGTTAACATTCTCCTGATGAACTGGCGGATGAGTCTTCCGAATCGGCATCTGACTTAGAGGACCACTCGGATACAGTTGAAACGGTGAACTCGGTGGTTGCGGCCATAAGAGACACCTTTCACTTAGAGGACCCAGGATCTTCGGACGTGACTCCTGAAGTATCCTTTCATCGTGCTTAAACGGCACCTCAAATGTTCAGCTCTCACGCTGAATTTTACACCCTTATGGAATCTGTATGGAGACATCCGGACAAGAGATTCCCGGGAATGAAGAAGGTTCAAGTGCGTTATCCATTCGACAAGGACCTTGTCTCAAAGGTGGTTTCCCCTCCCTCGGTGGATCCACCAGTTTCCCGCCTCTCTAAGGCTACAACACTGCCGCTAGCAGACGCGGCTACCTTCAAGGATCCGACGGATAAGAAGGTGGAGTCCTTAGCAAACTTTGCCTCTGAAGCAGCAGGCTCTTCTCTGCTTCCCACCTTCGCCTCTGCATGGGTGTCCAAGGCCCTATCGGTGTGGAGCTCACAACTCCGTCAGGGTATCTGTCTGCTTTGGTTCTTCAATGCTCTAAAGCTGGAGACTTTCTGTGTACAGCTTCCATGCAGTCAGCCCGTTGTGCTGCCTTTGCTATTGGTCACCTAGCAGCCCTCCACCATTCCATGTGGCTTAAGGCGTGGGATGCGGATGCCGCCTCCAAAAGGTCTCTCACCGAGCTTCCTTTTACTGGTACCCGTCTTTTTGGCAAGCGCCTTGATGAGATTATCTCTGAGGCGACGGGGGGTAAGAGTTCCTTGTTGCCTCAAAATAAGGCTCGCTCTACTTCCCAGAGGAAGTCCTCTTCCTTACGGTCCTTTCGGACTTTTGGCCCCAATATGGTGTCTGGGCAGGTGCCTTCGTGGGACAAGAAGGCTCCCTCGTTCCGGGCGCGCCAGTCTTGGAAGTTGGACACAACCGTTCCGGCTGTTTTGTGGCCAAAACGGGCAACCGCAAGCCCACTTCCGCATGAAGTGAAGCCCCCGCCCGCAGATTTTTCTCGGGTGGGAGGCAGTCTCTTACTTTTTCGAGACATCTGGACCACACACATTAAGGACTGCTGGGTCAGGGACGTGGTGTCCAACGGATACAGCATCGAATTTGCCTCCCTTCTGAGGGATCGTTTTTTTTTTTTTCCAGTCCCGGGCCCCCCCCGGCTGCCTCCTCTTGCGAAGCAGTTTTGGGAGGCCCTTCTTCAAGGAGTCATTGTCCCGTTCCTCCAGGGGAATGTTTTCGGGGTTTCTGTTCCAATCTTTTTGTGGTCCCCAAGAAGGGCGGTTCTGTGCGGCCAATCTTGGACCTCAAGCGTCTCAACCGTCATCTTCTCATCCGCCACTTCCGAATGGAATCGCTCCGTTCAGTAGTGGCGACCATGGAACAAGGGGAGTTTCTTTCTTCGGTGGACATCAAGGATGCCTACCTCCATGTTCCAATATTTCCCGGCCATCAGCGGTACCTCCACTTTGCAGTTCCGGAGGGGCATTTTCAATTCGTAGCCCTCCCCTTTGGTCTGGCCACTGCTCCTCGGGTCTTTACCAAGATCCTTGCGCCAGTGATAGCTCTGTTGCGTTCGAGAGGAATCTCAGTGATCCCTTACCTGGACGACCTTCTCATCAAGGCTCCCACCAGTGTCCAGACTCTGGAGAGTGTGGATCTCACTCTCCAGACCTTGGATTGCTTCGGGTGGATGGTCAACCGGGACAAGTCTGTCCGCTCTCCCAAATGCAGAGCACACACCATACACTTTCACCTAGTCAGCAAACTTCTCCTTTGGACGCGTTTCGAACACATGCGCGTTCTTGATAAAGAACGCGCATGCATTCGAAACGCGACTAAAGGAGAAGTTTGCTGACTAGGTGAAGGTGTATGGTGTGTGCTCTGCATTTTTAAGAAAAAGTTCAATAAAGGATTTACGTTTTAAGGGACTGCTGGACTACCTTTTCTTAATTTGCTTACAAGTACCAAGCCAGGCCGGGCTCGAGTCCTTGCAGACCGTGGAGGAGGTGAGCTGAGAGAACTTTATTTATTATTCATTTGTCCTCTCTCCCACCCAGTCTCTGATCTTCTTGGGACTTCAATTCAACACGGCCTCTGCCCGGATTTGCCTTCCTCTGGACAAACGTCTGACTCTCCTGTCAGGAGTCCGCTCCCTTCGGGCCCAGGTCCCAGTTTCCATCCGCAATTGCATGAAGGCCGTACCTTTTTGCCCAATTTCATTACCGCCCCCTTCAACTGGAGATTCTCTCGCGATGGGACAGATCTCCTCTGTCTCTCGATCGCAAGATTGCTCTTCCTCGTCTGATCCGTCAGTCTCTACTCTGGTGGCTCCGCTCCCCCCTTCTTCAGGGGCAGTCATTTCTTCCCCTCCACTAGCAGGTGGTTACAACAGATGCCAGTCTGTCGGGCTGGGGCGGTGTGTTCATGGACTGGACGGTTCAAGGCCTCTGGTCTCCCCGGAAAGCCCTTCTTCCGATAAACATCTTGGAACTGAGGGCGATTCTTCTTTGTCTTCTTCATTGGGAGTCCCTGCTTCAGACCCGCCCTGTCCGCGTCCAGTCAGACAACGCCACGGCCGTCAATCGGCAAGGCGGCACTCGCAGCTCGGCAGCCATGGCCGAGGTGACAAAGATTCTCCTCTGGGCGGAAAACAAGGTTCCGGCCATTTCAGCGATTCGCATTCCGGTGTGCTCAACTGGTAAGCGGACTTCCTAAGCCAGTCCTCACCCGCCCCCGTCGAGTGGTCTCTACATCCGGAGGTCTTCGCGCAGATCTGCGACCTCTGGGTCATTCCAGACGTGGACCTCTTCGCGTCTCGGCACAATCGGAAGATTCTTCCATTGGTGTCAGTCCCGAGACCCCCTGGCTCTAGCCGTGGATACCCTAGTGATTCCTTGGGCGGGGTTTGCCCTGCCCTATCTGTTCCCTCCCCTTCCGCTCCTTCCCAGGGTTCTGAGGAAGCTCAAAGCGGAGGGCGTTCCCGTTATACTTGTAGCTCCAGATTGGCCCCGAAGGACGTGGTCAGGCTCCTGGACGACGCTTCGTTGCGCCTTACACTTCGTCCGCACCTGCTGTCTCAGGGTCCTCTTTGCCACCGCAATTTACAGTCGCTGCATTTGACGGCGTAGCGGTTGAGACTGCAGTTTTGAGAGCCTGCGATTTCTCTTCCCAAGTCATTCGCACCATGCTCAGGGCTCGTAAGCCCTCCTCGGCGAAAATTTACCACCGTACCTGGCGGTCTTATTTTCGTTGGTGTGAAACTCAGGTCTTGTCTCCTGTTACTTTTTCCGTTCCCCGTCTTCTCTCCTTCTTGCAGTCGGGATTGGAACTAGGGTTGTCTCTCAGTTCCCTTAAGGGTCAGGTTTCCGCCCTTTCTATTCTTTTTCAGCGTCCTCTGGCTTCTAATTCTCATGTCCGGACCTTCCTTCAAGTAGTGGCGCACGCTGCCCCTCCTTATCAGTCACCTTCTCCCCCTTGGGACTTAAACCTGGTTCTTGGTGTCCTCCAAGGTGCCCCCTTTGAACCCCTTAGGGAGGTGTCCCTGCGCCTCCTTTCTTGGAAAGTGGAGTTTCTTGTTGCTATCACCTCCATTCGGAGAGTGTCTGAATTGGCAGCTCTCTCCTGCCGTTCTCCGTTTCTGGTTATTCACCAGGACAAGGTTGTCTTCCGGCCAGATCATTCCTTTTTGCCTTTCTGCCTTTCATCTCAATGATGACATTGTCCTTCTGTCCTTTTTGTCCCACTCCTTCTCATCCTAAGGAGTGTTTGCTCCACAAACTGGATGTGGTTCGGGCTGTTAGGTCCTACCTCTCTATCACTTCTTCTTTTCGTCAGTGCGATTCCTTTTTCGTCCTTACGGAAGGTCGTCGTAAGGGACAACCTGCTTCTAAGGCCACCATTTCTCGGTGGATCCAGTCTGCCATTTCTGAAGCCTATCGCTGTAGGGGGAAGATCCCTCCCTTAAAGGTTTTGGCTCATTCTACCCATTCTGTTGGTGCATCCTGGGCTCTCCAGAACAAAGCCTCGGCCTCGCAGATTTGCAAAGCGGCTACTTGGTCGTCTTTGCACACTTTCTCGAGGTTCTACCGGGTTCATATTTTCGCATCGGCTGATGCTAGTCTGGGCCGTAAAGTGCTGCAGGCGTCAGTGGAACAGCCGTCTGCCTGACTATCTGCCCACCCAAGGGACGGCTTTGGTACATCCCATGGTCTGTGTCCTCCAATGGAGCCGATAGAGAAAAGGAGATTTTTTAATGCTTACCGTAAAATCTCTTTCTTGAAGGATCCATTGGGGGGACACAGCTCCCGCCCTTTTTGGGTTCCTCGTTTGTTCTCTGTCCGAGGGTGTGTTCAGTTATACTTTTTCTTCTGGTTCTCGGACAGTTCGTGTTTTTTCCTTGACCTGTTGGTCCTCTCCTATTGCTCTGGAACTAAAACTGATTAGCTCAGGGCCTAGAGGCGGGTGTATCCTGCTGGGAGGAGCTCACTTTTTTGTTGCCATAGTGTTATACCTCCTAGAGACAGCAGCATATACCCATGGTCTGTGTCCCCCAATGGATCCTTTGAGAGAGAGATTTTATGGTAAGCATTAAAAAATCTCCTTTTTATATGACTCAAAAATGTAGTCTACCATGCTTTTGACTTGTGTTAATAAAATAAAAAATAAAGTACATTTGACCTGAAATTGGCTGAACATAGTCACTAGTAGACTCAATAAGGAGCATTTATCAAATGGGAACTTGCTTTTTGATCTCTTTAGAGCAAAAACAGTTGCAGTTAAAGTGGCGTCCGTGCGCCAAATTTATCAAATGGCGCACAGACGTTGATGAATGCCCGCTGAACTGCTCTGGTTAATTTTCGCAGAGCAGTGGCGGGCCGTGTGATAAGTCGCCCGGACCTTAATACAATTGTTACATGGAGTGATATAGGGCAGGGTTGAAAAGCCCTGTGATCTCTTCTATATCTGGTCTGTAAAAACAAAAACTCAAGAGAAAATATAGATAATTAGTTTTCTCAATCCAAAGAATGATAAAGATATCCCTTGGTGAGAGTAAATAGTATATAGCATAAGCGAAAGATCACCAATAAGGTTTAGATATCAAATCTTAATTTATTTAGTTGATAAAATTATCAAAAAGTGTTAACTAATAATGGGAAGGGGGTTGAGGGTACAGGTGAGTGCCTACACTCAGAGCCCTACCTATCTAGGGGGGGGGGGGGCTCCTAAACTAAGTGTGGATAGGAATAGGGGACATAGAGACAATACATACAGATAAGTTAGCCTCTTCTACCAACGCGTTTCGCCTAATGTAGATGCATAGGCTCATCAGGGGACAAGAGGACAACAAATATATACAACGATAATAAGATATTGGTACATTAAAGCATTAGTGGGTTAACACTTAGATACTAAACGATGAACATAGGACAGATACACTCAGATAGGTAAAGATAGGTAAAAATTGGTCTCAGTGGTCAGGGACAGTCGAAACTTGAATATATGTCGTCAGTATCTAAATGTCAAGATATAGATGAATAGAGACATTTAGAAATGGGATATAGGATAAAGTATCAGACATGAATGATGTATAACAATGTCCTATACAGGTTAAAGTGTTAGTAGAGAAATAATCTAAAGAGTATTTCTAGGTTCACTCCATGTAATATTTCATGCTGCAAGAAACAAATTACAGGACATGAGACATCAAATCTCAAAGGATATTCATAGAGATTCCAAATCGTATAACAATTTATCTTACCACAGATGTTAATGTGTGGTAGGCGCCATGGTCAATAGAGAATGGTGATAGACCAAAGAGTAACGTTAGGTCTAGACAAAAAAGATAAACGCAAAAATTGTAGTATACAACCACAGTATAACACCAAAGAATAAAGACATTGGAGCCATCGCATACCCTGATACGGAGACCTGTACATGTTAGATATCCCATATAGACCAGATTCGATTGGTTCCAGATCTAAATTGATGACTGTGAACCCAAAAATGAGGTCAGAATCAATTCATATTTTCCATGTGCTTCAATAGAAATATATATAATGATAAAGTAATATGATAAGATAAAAATGGGAGCCAGTTGCACTGACCTGTCCACAGCCAATAGATAGTCAGCGTGTACATAGATAAAGTCAGGCCCATCAGCCCGAGGTGAATCCCAGGTAGCTGAAGAAAAAGGAGGCCAAATCAAAATAGAAGGAAGCTGTATGGACAATCAATAAGTAAGGTGCATAGTATAACTCCTTAAAATACCTTATTAGATGGAGGTATGATGTCTGCTACCGAGGATGGTGAGCACCAGCACGCCGCTGGATACCGTGGCTCACCCGGCGTTTAAATAGAGCTCCCGGGCGTCTTTGATGATGCTGCTTCCTGTATGTGGAACGCAGCAAAGACGTCATATCCGGTGAAATGACCCGCAGGGAAGACAGAGCTAATAGCGGCGCTACTTACAATATGTGGAGCGCAACCGGAAGTGCACTGTGGTTCAATGGTTAAAACGGTTATTTTCAACGACCACTACTCAATGTACCACGACTCTATCACACTTTGGGCACGCTATATTGACGATATAGCGATCATTTGGTCTGGAACATCTGAGTCTTTTCATGACTTTATTAAAGACATTAATGTGAACAATATTGGCCTATGGTTCACATATGAGATTAATAAAAATTCTCTAAATTTCCTAGATGTTACATTGGAACGTAGTGAAGATGGTACTATCCATACTAAAGTATACAGGAAACAGACAGCAGGCAATAATCTACTTAGGTGGGAAAGTCATCATCCAGTCCCTCTAAAAAAGGGCATACCTAAAGGCCAATACCATCGCATTCGACGAAACTGCTCATCAGATAATGCCTTTAGAACAGAGGCCAGTGACCTTAGGTCACGTTTTAGACAGAGGATATCCCGATAGAGTTCTAAAACAAGCATATCAAAATGCATGTACAAAAGACAGAAACAGTCTTCTTAAATCAAAGGACAGGACCCCAGATGAGATGACTGCTCCACGCATCATTGCCACCTTTGATGCGGCAGCGTCAGACATTAGATCAATAATCAATCGTTACTGGCCCATCCTGAAAAGTGATCCACTGGTAGGGCAACTAATTGAAGATAGAGCAATAGTGAACTACAGGACCTCTTGGTACACTGTCACCTCTCCACTCCGAAACAACTTACGTGGCTTAACCAAAAAATCAAGGGCACGTTTAGATGTGGTGGATGTAAAGCCTGTGACTATATAAAAGTGTCAAAAACCTTTAAACGCTACACTGATGATCATGTCTACATCAATCGGAATTATGCGAATTGCAAAACAATGGGTGTCATCTACTTAGCCTCCTGCACCTGTCCCAAGGGATACGTCGGAAAAACAAGTAGACAACTTAGACGACGTATTCTTGAACACATAGGGGACATAAAAAACAAAAGGGATAAAACCCTATCTAATCATATGCATCTTTTCCACCCAGACTCTCCTTGTAATCTAATGTTCCAGAGTGTTACTACGGTCCAACTAGATAGTAGGGGTGGTGATTTAGACAAAAAACTTCTACAAATAGAGACCAAATGGATTTATCAGTTGAGGACTTATGTCCCCTTCGGACTCAATGATGCAATTTCATTTGCATCATTCATCTAAAGTATCGTCGATTACCCTAAGAGGTCATGGGATTGTCCATTGTGCTCCCCCCCCCCCATTATCCCTCGTTATATTAATTGCATGCCATCTATATCGTTGGGCCCCAGTGGTGCTTGAACAGACAAAATATCAATAATTTTCCATGTGTTTTTTCAGGAAGGCTCTTATTGCCCCTATTGTGCTTTTCTTATCCTGTTTATTTATATTATATTTATTATCTATTTCTTTTTCCATATTACTTGGGACTGTCACGCCGGTTTATACATCGCAATCCGATGTGATGTGACTTGTTATGGTGTTGATTTATGTCAGCATCTGGTATATTGGCGGTTATTACCTAACTCTAACTGCGCCTTTCTTGCGGTCCATGGGGACCGGAAGTTACGTCCCGTTGCGTTCCAGGCATTAGGAGCTGTTTTGTTCTGCGGTCCATTGAACCACAGTGCACTTCCGGTTGCGCTCCACATATTGTAAGTAGCACCGCTATTAGCTCTGTCTTCTCTGCGGGTCATTTCACCGGATAGGACGTCTTTGCTGCGTTCCACATACAGGATGCAGCATCATCAAAGACGCCCGGGAGCTCTATTTAAACGCCGGGTGAGCCACGGTATCCAGCGGCGTGCTGGTGCTCACCATCCTCGGTAGCAGACAGCATACCTCCATCTAATAAGGTATTTTAAGGAGTTATACTATGCACCTTACTTATTGATTGTCCATACAGCTTCCTTCTATTTTGATTTGGCCTCATTTTTCTTCAGCTACCTGGGATTCACCTCGGGCTGATGGGCCTGACTTTATCTATGTACACGCTGACTCTACCTATTGGCTGTGGACAGGTCAGTGCAACTGGCTCCCATTTTTATCTTATCATATTACTTTATCATTATATATATTTCTATTGAAGCACATGGAAAATATGAATTGATTCTGACCTCAATTTTGGGTTCACAGTCATCAATTTAGATCTGGAACCAATCGAATCTGGTCTATATGGGATATCTAACATGTACAGGTCTCCGTATCAGGGTATGCGATGGCTCCAATGTCTTTATTCTTTGGTGTTATACTGTGGTTGTATACTACAATTTTTGCGTTTATCTTTTTTGTCTAGACCTAACGTTACTCTTTGGTCTATCACCATTCTCTATTGACCATGGCGCCTACCACACATTAACATCTGTGGTAAGATAAATTGTTATACGATTTGGAATCTCTATGAATATCCTTTGAGATTGGATGTCTCATGTCCTGTAATTTGTTTCTTGCAGCATGAAATATTACATGGAGTGAACCTAGAAATACTCTGAAGATTATTTCTCTACTATCACTTTAACCTGTATAGGACATTGTTATACATCATTCATGTCTGATACTTTATCCTATATCCCATTTCTAAATGTCTCTATTCATCTATATCTTGACATTTAGATACTGACGACATATATTCAAGTTTCGACTGTCCCTGACCACTGAGACCTATCTTTACCTATCTGAGTGTATCTGTCCTATGTTAATCGTTTAGTATCTAAGTGTTAACCCACTAATGCTTTAATGTACCAATATCTTATTATCGTTGTATATATTTGTTGTCCTCTTGTCCCCTGATGAGCCTATGCATCTACATTAGGCGAAACGCGTTGGTAGAAGAGGCTAACTTATCTGTATGTATTGTCTCTATGTCCCCTATTCCTATCCACACTTAGTTTAGGAGCCCCCCCCCCTAGATAGGTAGGGCTCGGAGTGTAGGCACTCACCTGTACCCTCACCCCCTTCCCATTATTAGTTAACACTTTTTGATAACAATTTTATCAACTAAATAAATTAAGATTTGATATCTAAACCTTATTGGTGATCTTTCGCTTATGCTATACATCTGGTCTGTGCAACTTTTTTTTTTCAACTTTTCGCAGAAAAGTCACCCATTATAAATTAGTGACCACTGCACAAAGTGATCTAAATCGGATCACATTAGGGGAGATTTATCAAAACCTGTGCAGAGGAAAACTTGCCCAGTTGCCAATAGCAACTAATCAGATTGCTTCTTTCATTTTTGCAGAGGCCTTGTTAAAAATGAAAGAGGAGAGCTGATTGGTTGCTATGGGCAACTGGTCAACTTTTCCTCTGGACAGGTTTTGATAAATCTCCCCTATTGTGATCATAAAAAGTAAACAGTCTAAATGAAAAGTCGCAACCAATTTAGACGAAAAAAAAATGTCTAAATTGTTTGATAAATTCCCCTCAATGTGTATAGTGCAGTAAACATCCACATACTTTTTTTGCTGGTGTTACAGCATAGACTGAACATGCACAGCAAAAACAAGGTGTGTATAAGGCTTTATTAAAACCCATTTTATTGCTTAGTATCAAGTTGAGGCAAGATGGGAGGATGACTGCAGTGTTGTCTGTTACTGTGGAGACATAGCACATAATGTCTATAGGTAGAAAATTTCTTTAAAATGGCTTAGTTTAAACTTTGCCTAATACATTGTAGTGCTTTTAGTGTCTGTTTACAATGTATTTCATCTGTTACATTACTGTAAATTTTGGTAAAAAATAACAGCACGTTCAGTCGTTGAATGTGAAGAAATGCTCCAGCACTGAAAAGATACTTGGAAGGTAATGTAGACATGAAATGATTGTTTCAAGTTTTATCTTTTTATTAATTTATCTTTTTTTCATATAGGTGTATCTGACAAAATACCCGGTAGTGACCCAGCGACGACAGTTTCTTTGCCAGTGCCTCAGCCAGCTTCAGCAAATGGCGAAGGTCCTTTGTTACCAGCTTTTGCATCAGTAGATATTGATGCACATGTAAGTTACAAACCAATGGCCCAGATTTATTAAACTAGGAGTGATTTTCCCACAACAATCAATCAATCACAGCTCCTTTTTCACTTTACCAGAGCTCATTAAGATATGAATGCTGAGTTGTGAATGGCCCAAATTTATCAAACTGTGAGAGAGAAACTGGAGTGATTTTTTTTTTCCCACAGCAACAAATGTGTCCTGCTTCTGCAGCTTAGATAAAAAAGGGTCACTCACTGGTTTTCATTTGTTTTTCTGCAGACGGAAAGCAATCATGATACCGCGTTAACTCTTGGCTGCGCGGGTGGCCATGAGGAGCTTGTGTCTGTGCTTATAGCTCGTTGTGCTAACATTGAACACAGAGACAAAAAAGGTGAGTGGCATAAATTGTTTACAGAGGTCAGTTTAGGCTTGATTTACACATTGCGGTGCAAGGCATCCAATTCCATGCTTACATGAAGGTTGGAGCAGTTTCCAAATTGACAGCATCTGCAAGCATGTTAAGAATAGCTACACATTATCACCACTATGCAGCAGTTTAATTCCATGGCCACTACCAATCAAACTGCTTTTCACAGCTGTTAAAGGAGTAGTGCAGTGATAAAATAACTTATCGCCTATCCAAAGGATAGGGGAAAAGTTATAGAACACGGGGGGCCCCGACAGTCTACTGAAAGCGGCTGTTCCGACCCCCACAGGAAGCCACGGTATGGGATACATGAGGCAGTGTGTTAGCTCAATGTGGGGGTCAGCAGCGCCCTTCCAACAGACTACGGGGAATTTGGCAGTTCAGGAGATCACGGGGTGTTCCCAGAGGTGGGGACCCCCCCCCCCCCGCGATCTAGAACTTATCCCCTATCCTTTTGGATAGTGAGTTGCATTGACTTGCATTAACTCAAGCTTTTAACAACAAACTGCTTTATTTTTATTTTTTTGTGGTTATTTTTAGTGCTGGGCAGTATGACCAAAAATGTGTATCACAGTATTCTTCAATCTTATGGCGGTTCCACAGTATTTGACAGTATTTTTTTCCCCCACTGCAGCGTCCGCTGCCCACTGGCTTTCTGCGCTTGCAGGGGGGAGGTGACCGCTTCCGTTCTCCGAACAGAAGTCCTGCGCCCGCGGCTCACAACTCATTAATTTCCAGCGCCACGGCTCACAGGAGTAGAAGGAGAGCAGCGCCTGCGGGTAACATGATTAGTCCCCTGATGTGGGGACAGCGCTGCAGCGAATAGTTAATTCGTTTGAGTGGGGGGGGGGTGTAAGTAGCCAAGTGGGTCCCGGTTAATTCCAGACATGGACGATCGGGCTGATGTCTGGCATTAACCTTTTAGACGCGGGGATCAAACTTGATTGGCGCATCTAAAACAAAAGTAAAAATTGACTGTTAGCTCAGTGGTGCTGTTCGGGACCGCCGCGGTAAAATGGTGGCGTCCCGAACAGCTTGCAGGACATGAGGAGGATCCCTACCTGCCTCCTCCCTGTCCGATCGCCGAATGACTGCTCCATGCCTGAGATCTGAAAATTTGCCCTCATACTGCCCCTTATATGGAAAAATTAAAAAGTTTATAGGGGTCAGAACAGGACATTTTTCAACATATTCATTTTGGTGCATATAGTTATGGCTTTGATTTTATTTTACTACGAGAAAAAAAAATAAAAAACTTGTATGAATTGGGTATCCTTGCAACCATATCGACCCACAGAATAAATATAAGGTGCAATTTTTACCGAAAACTGCACTGCTTGTAAACAGAAGCCACTAAAAATAACCAAATTGCTTTTTTTTTTTTTTTCAATTTTACCTCACAAATATATATTTTTTTCTGGTTTCGCCGCAGATTTTGTGTTTGAAATTATTAATGGAATTAAAAAGTAAAATTGTTGGTACAAAGAAAGAGCCCTCATATGGATTTTTAGGTGGAAAATTGAGTGTCATGATTTTTAGAAGGTGAGGAGGAAATAACAAAAGTGCAAAAATGAAAAAACGCCAAAGAGGGAAGGGGTTAAGAGATGTCCCCTATTGGGGGGAAAAAGCTCAAAAATATACTCACTCCAGAGTGTAATTACCTATAAAACACGATAAAAAGCAATATTACAGTAGAATCTCCCATTGCCTTTTAATCACCACGGATCACCACCTGTACCAATTTAAATCCCTGTGCCATTTTATTCCTCCTTTTGATCCCTCCAATGCCACTTCATTGAAGTACTTTGACTGTACTATTTACCATCTGTACCAGTTCATTTGAATTTACATTTTGGATGTAATTGCATTGTTCTCTTCACAGGTTTCACACCTCTAATTCTGGCAGCTACAGCTGGACATGCGGGAGTAGTTGAAATCCTTTTAGATAAGGGTGCTGATATTGAGGCTCAGTCTGAACGCACTAAGGATACTCCTTTGTCCCTGGCATGTTCTGGGGGTCGTCAAGAGGTGAGCAGATCATGTTTTTATGTCATTCGTACATGCGCCAATCAGCCATAATATTAACACAGCACGAAGGGGAAGATGGTTTTAATACTATGGAGGATCAGTGTGTGTGTTTATGTAAATCACTGTAGATTTCCTTACATTTATTTTTGACTTAAAAATTTTATAAGTTCAAACTGTTTTCTTTTTTTGTTACCTTCATCCAAGAAATATGTTCTTTCTGTTGCAATAAACAGGTTGTTGAGCTGCTGTTGTCTCGAGGGGCAAATAAAGAGCACCGAAATGTTTCAGACTATACACCTCTCAGTTTGGCAGCATCTGGTGGATATGTCAACATTATCAAGATTCTGTTAAATGCAGGGGCAGAAATAAATTCTAGGTAATAACTGGGTACCATGCACCTGCCATTAAGTTGCATGTCTCCGTTTTACAAGTGTTTTTTATTCTCATCTTAGTGCTCAGTAAATTAAATAAGTTTTTTATTTTATCACAGGACTGGCAGTAAATTGGGCATTTCTCCCCTAATGTTGGCTGCTATGAATGGACACGTTCCTGCTGTTAAACTTCTTCTCGACATGGGATCTGATATCAACGCTCAGATTGAGACAAATCGCAATACAGCTCTCACATTAGCATGCTTTCAGGGTAGAGCCGAAGTTGTTAGTCTTCTCCTAGACAGAAAAGCTAATGTTGAACACAGAGCTAAGGTATGTTACATGTCTGGCGTTTAATTTTATGTTCATTTTCCAAAGTCAGACAAATGTTTATGCCTTAGATAATCGCGAAGTATCCCGGTCTTGGAGAAAAAAACAAAAAAATTTTAGCATGTAGCAGCAACATATCAAAACTTTTGATCAGTCAGTATCACTGCTAAATCCCCGTTTATTATTACAACAACCCGTTAGAAGTGCATAGTTAATCATTAACACCCTCATCATCATCACCCTGTCATCATCACCACATGTCATCAGCCCCTCCCCTCCTTCATCATCATCACCGCTTGTCAATGTCTGATACAGTCGTCTTCAACCTGCGGACCTCCAGATGTTTCAAAACTACAACTCCCAGCAAGCCATCGGCTGTCCGGGCTTGCTGGGAGTTGTAGTTTTGAAACATCTGGAGGTCCGCAGGCTGAAGACCACTGCGGCCTTCGACATCATCCAGACCCCCCACCCCCTTTAGTTTTGTACTCTCCTCCGTTCGGTGGGACGTTGAGGTGCGCTGGTCCGGTGCTGCAGGACTGTCCGGTGGGGAGGTCGTCCGGTGGGATAGTGGTTCCGGGCTGTCAATCTTCACCGGGGGGGCCTCTTCTCCGCGCTTCGGGCCCGGAATAGAGGCGTTGCCTTGACGATGATGCAGAGGGACGTTGCTAATGAACGTCCCTGTGCGTTGTCGTCAAGGCAACGTGACTATTCCGGGGTCGGGCCCGAAGCACGGAGAAGAGGCCCCCCCGGTGAAGATGGACAGCCTGGAACGACTATCCCACCGGACGACCTCCCCACCGGACAGTCCTGCAGCACCGGACCAGCACACTCTAACGTCTCGCCGGGCGGAGGCGAGTACAAAACTAAAGGGGATGGGGGTCTGGATGATGTTGAAGACCACTGAGGGCGGATAGTTCACTCGAGTATAAGCCGAGGGGGGTGTTTTCAGCACGAAAAATCGTGCTGAAAAACTTGGCTTATACTCGAGTATATACGGTACACACTTTCCCTGCTTGTTCTAATGATCAGTGGGGGTCTTGGCACTGAGATCCTGTCCAATCCAATCTTTTGACATCTTTGTGCCATGTTTATTGTAAAGACAAAGACTTTTTTTTTAACTGCTCTTAGAGGATCAGAAGATCATGAAAATAGGAAAACTGGCCCCTGAATGAATTGGGCACATTGTGCTTGCATGGCATGCACTTCATTCATTCTCCATGGGGCTTTCAAATATTGCCGTATGAAGCTGGATTTGAGCTTAGACCAGTGATGGTTGGGCTTTTACATCCTTGGGGCTTCAGACAGGGTTCTGTGCCCAGTGGAATTGGCCTACATGTGCAACCATCTTCTAGCAGTAAATAAGGTACACAAAATTTGTGGAAATCCTAGAAGATAGGCTGCCACTGACCCAATGGTTTTTGGTATATCGTATGAATTTTAGGACATTTTATTAGTGGCGATAATTTTCATTCAGTGTCAATTTGAACGTTTAAAAGTTTTTACAATCTGAATTTTACAAACTCTGGATCCTGAAGAGAACTTGCGGTAACCAGCGGGCACAGGTTGAGAACTTATTTTTTTATTTTTTTTTTATCAGAAATTTTTATTGAACATTTAGCAGTTTACAAACAAACGACAAAACCATAAACCCCATCTCCCCTCCCCCCACCCACACAGAGCACACAGGTTGAGAATTTGAATGTTTTTTCTTCCTGTCCAGAGACTTTATTATGACATTATGCTGCTTGTAGACTTCTTGCAGATCACTTTTAAACCACCTTATTAATTTAATAGACAGGTTTGACTCCTTTGATGGAAGCAGCTTCTGGAGGTTATGCCGAGGTGGGACGAGTACTTTTAGACAAAGGAGCTGATGTCAACTCTCCACCAGTGCCTTCATCCAGAGATACAGCTTTAACTATTGCTGCGGATAAAGGACATTATAAATTCTGTGAGCTTCTTATCGATAGGCAAGTATTACTGATTCATGGTACAAATAACCAAATGCACTTTCTCTGTTGCACCCTTTCTGATTTTGAATCTCTCACTTTGTCTACATAGGTGGGTTGTAAAACATGTTAAAGGGGTACTCCGGCGCTAAACATCTTATCCCCTATCAGAAGGATAGTAGATAAGATGTTAGATCACATGGATCCTGCCACTGGGGACCCCCCGCGATCTCTCCTGCAGCACCCCCGTTTTTCAGCTGCAGAGAGCAAGGATCACTTTGCGGCTGATGACAGATGCAGGGGACGGAGTATCGGGACGTCACTGCTCCGCCTCCTCGTGACATCACACCCCACCCCCCTCAATGCAAGTCTATGGGAGGGGGTGTGGCAGCTGTAGGAATCAGACATAAATCACCATTAACCCCTTGGGGACGGAGCCCATTATGACCCTAAGGACGGGAGCATTTTTTGCAAATCTGACCACTGTCACTTTAAGCATTAATAACTCTGGGATGCTTTTACTTATAAATTTGATTCCGAGATTGTTTTTTCGTGACATATTCTACTTTGATAGTGGTAAATTTTTGTCGATACTTGCATCGTTTCTTGGTGAAAAATTCAAAAATTTCATGAAAAATTTGAACATTTTGCATTTTTCTAGCTTTGAAGCTCTCTGCTTATAAGGAATATGAATATTCCAAATAATTATATATTGATTCACATATGCAATATGTCCACTTTATGTTTGCATTATAAAATTGATGAGAATTGATTGAAAACATCAGAGGGCTTCAAAGTTCAGCAGCAATTTTCCAATTTTTTGCAAAATTTTCAAAATCGGAATTTTTCAGGGACCAGTTCAGTTTGAAGTGGATTTGAAGGGTCTTCTGGTTAGAAATACCCCATAAATGACCCCATTATAAAAACTGCACCCTTCAAAGTATTCAAAATGACATTCAGTAAGTGTGTTAACCCTTTAGGTGTTTCACAGGAATAGCAGCAAAGTGAAGGAGAAAATTCAAAATCTTCATTTTTTACACTCGCATGTTCTTGTAGACCCAGTTTTTGAATTTTTACAAGGGGTAAAAGGAAAAAAATCCTCTCAAAATTTGTAACCCAATTTCTCTCGAGTAAGAAAATACCTCATATGTGTATGGTCAAGTGTTCGGCGGGTGCAGTAGAGGGCTCAGAAGCGAAGGAGCAACAATTGGATTTAGGAGAGTTTTTCTGAAATGGTTGTTGGGGGGCATGTCCCATTTAGGAAGCCCCTATGGTGCCAGGACAGCAAAAAAAAAAACACATCGCACACGATTAAGGAAAATACACCCCTCAAGGAACGTAACAAGGGGTACGGTGAGCCTTAACACCCCACAGGTGTTTGACAACTTTTTTGTTAAAGTCGGATGTGTACATGAAAATTTTTATTTTATTTTTTTCACTAAAATGATGGTTTTTCCCCAAATGTTACTTTTTTTTTTACAAGGGGTAATAGAAGAAAATGCCCCCCAAAATTTGTAACCCCATTTCTTGAGTATGGAAATGCCCCATGTTTGGACGTCAAGTGCACTGCGAGCGAACTACAATGCTCAGAAGAGAAGGAGCGCCATTGAGATTTTAGAGAGAGAACTTGTTTGGAATGGAAGTCGGGGGCCATGTGCATTTACAAAGCCCCCCGTGGTGCCAGAACAGTGGACCCCCCCACATGTGACCCCATTTTGGAAACTACACCCCTCACGGAATGTAATTAGGGGTACAGTGAGCATTTACACCCCACAAGTGTCTGACAGATCTTTGGAACAGTGGGCTGTGCAAACAAAAAAATTACATTTTTCATTTTCACTTACCACTGTTCCCAAAATCTGTCAGACACTTGTGGGGCGTAAATGCTCACTGAACCCCTTGTTACATTCCGTGAGGGGTGTAGTTTCCAAAATGGGGTCACATGTGGGTATTTATTTTTTTGGGTTAATGTCAGAACCGCTGTAAAATCAGCCACCCCTGTGCAAATCACCAATTTAGGCCTCAAATGTACATAGTGTGCTCTCACTCCTGAGCCTTGTTGTGCGCCCACAGAGCATTCTACGCCCACATATGGGGTATCTCCGTACTCAGGAGAAATTGTGTTACAAATTTTGGGGGTCTTTTTTTCCTTTTACCTCTTGTGAAAATAAAAAGTAAAGGGCAACACCAGCATGTTAGTGTAAAAAAATTTTTTTTACACTAACAGGCTGGTGTAGACCCCAACTTTTCCTTTTCATAAGGGGTAAAAGGAGAAAAAGCCCACCAAAATTTGTAGTGCAATTTCTCTCGAGTACGGAAATACCCCATATGTGGCCCTAAACTGTTTCCTTGAAATACGACAGGGCTACGAAGTAAGAGAGCACCATGCGCATTTGAGGACTAAATTAGGGATTGCATAGGGGTGGACAAAGGGGTATTCTACGCCAGGGATTCCCAAACAGGGTGCCTCCAGCTGTTGCTAAACTCCCAGCATGCCTGGACAGTCAGTGGCTGTCCGGAAATGCTGGGAGTTGTTGTTTTGCAACAGCTGGAGGCTCCGTTTTGGAAACACTGCCGTACAATACGTTTTTCATTTTTATTGGGGGGACAGTGTAAGGGGGTGTATATGTAGTGTTTTACTCTTTATTAGGTGGTAGTGTAGTGTTTTTAGGGTACATTCACACTGGCGGGTTACGGTGAGTTTCCCGATAGGAATTTGCGCTTCATCGAAAAATTTGCCGCAGCTCATACTTGAAGCAGGAAACTTACTGTAAACCCGCCCGTGTGAATGTACCCTGTACATTCACATGGGGGGGGGGGGGGGGGGCAAACCTCCAGCTGTTTCAAAACTACAACTCCCAGCATGTGCTGACAGACCGTGCATGCTGGGAGTTGTAGTTTTGCAACAGTGGAGGCACACTGGTTGGAAAACCTTCAGTTAGGTTCTGTTACCTAACTCAGTATTTTCCAACCAGTGTGCCTCCAGCTGTTGCAAAACTACAATTCCCAGCATGTACTGATCACAGAAGGGCATGCTGGGAGATGTAGTTATGCAACAGCTGGAGGTACGCCACTAAAACTCCCAGCATGCTGAGACAGCTGTTTGCTGTGTGGGCATGCTGGAATTTGTAGTTTTGCAACATCTGGAGTGCTACAATTTAGAGACCACTGAACAGTGATCTCCAAACTGTGGACCTCCAGATGTTGCAAATCTACAACTCCCAGCATGCCCAGACAGCAAACAGCTGTGTGGGCATGCTAGGAGTTGTAGTTTTGCAAGATCTAGAGGGCAGTATAGAGATCACTGTGCAGTGGTCTCTAAACTGTAGACCTCCAGCTGTTGCAAAATTACAAATTCCAGCATGCCCACACAGCAAACAGCTGTCTGGGCATGCTGGGAGTTGTAGTTTTGCAACATCTGGAGGGCTACAGTCTAGGGACCACTATAGTGGTCTCAGACTGTAGCCCTCTAGATGTTACTAGGCAACTCACCGGCTTCCGTCGCATCCAGGGAGCCGTCCTGCCGCACGCCGCCCGCAGATCTCCGTCGCCGTCGCTCCGCTGCCTCCGGACGGGTAAGTGATCTTTGGCGCCGCTCCTCTTCGTTTTCCCCATTCTGGCCCGTCTATTGTGGGTGGGCAGGACGGGGAAAACGAAAGTAAACCCCCCTGCCCCCGATCTGCTATTGGTGGTCGCGTCTAGACCACCAATAGCAGGGATAGGAGGGGTGGCACCCGTGCCACCTCACTCCTATCGCTTTAGGGGGATCGTGGGTGTCTTAGACACCCGCGATCCCCTTTATATTCCGGGTCACCATAGACCCGGAATGACCCGGAATCGGCGCAAATCGCAAGTGTGAATTCACTTGCGATTTGCGCCGATCGCCGACATGGGGGGGTCTAATGACCCCCCCCCCCCCCCTGGGCATTTGCACGGGGTGCCTGCTGATAGATAACAGCAGTCGCCCTGGCCCGGTCCCCGCCCAGCGTGCGGCGGGGACCGAAATTCCCACAGGCGTATGGATACGCCCTTCGTCCTTAAGTACCAGGACGCAAGGGCATATGCATACGCCCTTCATCCCCAACAGGTTAATACAGTGGAATAATTTAAATTGAAATCTTCTCAAACATCTGCCAACTTGCAAATACAAAATGCCAAAGTCTGTGGAACCTTCAGCAGTGTATCAGACCTACACGTAGTGCAGAACCAAAGTACTTGCTACAGTTGAAACCAGAAGTTTACATACATTTTATAAAAATACAAACATGCATGTGTTTCTCACTATCTGTCAGAATAATCCTTACCCATTTTAGGTCAATTAGGATTACCAAAATGTTTTTATATTTGCCAAATGCCAGAATAATGAGAGGATTTTTTTAAGGCATTTTTATTACTTTCTGCAAAGTCAAAAGTTTACATACACTTCATTAGTATTGAGTAGCATTGCTCTTAAGTTTCTTACAATAGTTGGTAGGCCCATTCCTCCTGACAGAACTGGTGTATCTGAGCCATGTTTGTAGGTCGCCTTGCTCGCACCTGCCTTTTCAGCTTTGCCTATAAATTTTCAATAAGATTGAGATCAGGGCTTTATGATGGCCACTCCAAAATATTGATTATCTTTAAGCCACTTTATAACCAGTTTGGCAGTATGCTTTGGGTTAGTGTCCATTTCTGCCCAAGCTTTAAAGGGGTATTCCAGTAAAAAATATTTTTTTTTCATATCAACTGGCTCCAGAAAGTTAAACAGACTTGTAAATTACGTCTATTAAACAATCTTAATCCTTCCAGTACTGATCAGCTGCTGAAGTTGAGTTGTTCATTTCTGGCTGTTAACAGTGCTCTCTGCTGACATGCTATGGGGATTTGCTCCTGCTCTGGACAGTTCCTGAGACAGGCAGAGGTGTCAGCTAGGGCTGGGTGGTATACCGGTTCATACCGAAATTATTTCCCTGCACCATATGAATTTTTCCCATACCGCAATACCGGTTGGGCCCCTCCCCCCCTCTCGAATGAATGAATTATCAGCCGCAGATAAGTTGCGGCGGTGCTTTAAATGAATGAGTTTGTGGGCCACGCTTTATATGAATGACATGCCGGTCGCGGCGCTTTAAATGAATGACTTTCGGGCTGCGCTTTAAATGAATGACTTGCGGGCCGCCGGCGCTTTATATGAATGAGAGGTAAGCCGTGGCAAGTTGTCACCTCCCCCTGCAAGCGCTAAAAGCCTGGCTAAAAGCCTGGAAGTTCATGAACTACTGAGGAAAGGGTTACATTATACAACCCTGAAACGCGTCTAGTCGTTATCTACTGGCATAGTAGTACTTGAACTGTGCCCAAATTTTATGGCCAGTTACCCTTCATGAACTGTACCATCATTAGCGCTCTCACTCTGCTACCTACCCGGTTCAGCAGTTCAGATCCATCCCGGTGTAACTATCCTGGTGTAGCCATTCCGGCTCTGACGTCAGACGCCGGCACCACGAGGTGAACTTCCAGCCCTCCAGTACATGGTCCTGTCTACCAACTAACAAAGCGGTGAGGAATACCAACTCCAGCGCACGCCAGCGCCAGCAGTCCCCGGACACCACTACGATCTTCGGCGCCTGCCAGCGCCTTAGCCGACAGCGACTGCCACCACGCTCAGATCCTACTGGACCAGGCTCACAATTGGAAGCACCGCACAGTGAACTGTGCACACCACGGACACTCAGCCATTGCGGGAGCAATATCCATCGCCTGAGTTACAATTTACAGACCGGTAACAATTTCTAATAGTACAGACTGTTTGCTACTGTATCTAAAAGGGACATATCTACCCTAAATATCTAGAAGAGCAACTCTCTAATATATTTGCATGGTACAGATCTTACTCTGCTATTTCATTCTATTATTCTATGCCAAGTTTATAGTTTTAATACTATTGCCTAATACATTGTTAGGTTGCCTTTTAATATGTATGTTCTTCTCACAAGGGCCCTGTGAGAAGTGTCGAAATCTTATCTATATTTTATAAATAAATGATAATTATTATTGAAGCACGATCCACGTATATCCATTTTATACTCACCTAGAAGGTCCGGGCTACATTGTATTTTTTGGTTTTCCTTTTCTAGCAATTAAGGTATAGTTGCTTGCCCAGTTTGACCTCGGTGCGTAATAGTTGTGAGCTGCACACACCTACATAGTTTTTTCTTAATTTACAAATCTGTTTAACTTTCTGGAGCCAGTTGATTATGGAAATTTCATAACTTTTTTTTTTTTTTTTTTTTACTGGAATACCCCTTTAAAGAGGTATTCCGGGATCTAAGCTTTTATTTCCTATCCAATTTCCATACAATGTATGATCGTGGGGGGGCCCCCCACGATCTCTCTGCAGCACCCGCATTGTATGCGGGGCTGCGTCTCCAGTGGCGGAAACTTCCGGGTTGTTTAAATGCAGAATGGGATGGGAGGGGGCGTAATGGCCGTCATGCCCCCTCCCATAGACTTGCCTAGTGGGGGCGGGGCGAGACGTCACACGGGGGTGGAGTCGTGACTCCCTGTGGTCGGCACCCGGCAGTTTGTGAGCTGGCAGCACGGCGTGCAGCTCAAAGAGGTGGGATCCCCGAGGTCAGACATCTTATCCCCTATCCTTTGGATAGGGGATAAAATGTCTTAGGGCCAGAGTACCCCTTTAATACTACAAAATCTATTACAGCAACAACATAGTACTAGGCACAACCGATGTATTAGTCTTGGATGTTCATGGTTTTCTGAACAAAGACCAAACCTAGCTGTGTCTTAGTTGTCTGAATTGTTCATGTACTCTCATGTTGAATGCATTGTTTAACATGATGTAAGTGCATACGTTTATCCTCTACAGACTGTTGTACTTTTTTTATGTTATAGTGTGTTTATCATGTATTTTGTCTTCCTTTCTTTCAGGGGTGCACATATAGATGTGAGAAATAAGAAAGGGAACACACCTATGTGGCTTGCAGCTAATGGAGGCCATTTTGACATAGTCCAGCTGCTTGTTCATGCTGGCGCTGATGTTGATGCTGCTGATAATCGTAAAATCACACCTTTAATGTCAGCATTTCGAAAGGTAAAATGTTTATGGTGTTTAAAGTAATATGATAAATAAAAGCTGACCTCTGATTGCTATGTACAACAAAGAATCTTAGGCAACTTTAGGAAAATGCAGCTGCTTTTTTTTCCCTAAATACAGCTCCACACCTGTGCTCAGGTTGTGTGTGGTGTTACAGCTCCGCTCCATGGCACTATTTCTGGAAGAAAGCAGCTATTTCTCGGTCACTCTTCATTGGGGAACACCTATACTGATGGGTATATGCTCTTGCCACTAGGAGGCGCTGACACTAGGGAAAAAAGTCAGCTCCTCTCTGGCAGGATATACCCACCCACTGGAAGTGAGGTAATCAGTTTTAGCTAGTGTCATAGGAGGCAAGTCACTGGTCTGGGAGCACCCCAGACCGGGAGTTTAAAAAAAATTTAAAATAATTTGATTATTTTCTATCTTTTTTATTTTTTTCCTCCCTTTTTGTTTCCCTTTTTCAGTTAGGGGTTCAGGAGCATGGCGCTACCTGTTTCCCCCATATGCGACAAAGAGGCACGGAACAAAAGAGTATGGACTGTCAACCCCTTATTGCCAACGGCCAGTGCATGGAGGTTGTACCCTGGGTCTGGGTCCCCCACTGCCCCTGCTCGCCCCGCTATATTAGCCTGGTATGATGCAGTGTGGCCATAAGCTGGTTGAAGACGCCTGGGTGAGTATGAGAAGATGGAGTCTATTGGTGAATATGGTCACGCTACCGGCAGCACCATGCCTGCTACAACCGTCGAGTCTAGTGTGCTGGACCCCCCACTTCTAGTGCGAGGTCTTCAATCAGGTGTTCCAACATGGACATGGTCATGGACTGGACCCAATACCATAGACAGTGGTCTGTGTGGTTTCCTCTGCTGCAATTCACCCAACACATGACTGCCGCATCCTGGCTGGAATTAAGGCTCCCCACTAACAAATGGTGTCCGAAGGAGTGGCCCGGCGTGTACAATGGATGTTGTTCGGGGGCGACAGGGATACAATTCACGGCTCTTTAGCCTCCCCCGATCTCCCAGGATGCCGGAGATACTATCCATGGCACCAGGCCTCCCCGCCCTTCCATAGGCCATAATAGGGCACAAAGTTATTTCATCTGGGCTGTTTTCCCCTTATCGCCACTGGCCAGCGCCTTTTGTCTGCGCAGTTTCTGCCGCCACCGGTCTCCCATCATGGGGCTGCCGTGTGCTTGGCTGGAGTTCCTGTACCCCTCTTCTAATAGGAGTCCAGAAAGGTGTCTCTATAGGTACAAGGGGACCCTGTACCAGTAAGCTAGACTGGGATCTTAATGATCTCCTACACCTATTAGGTCGCCCTTCAGGAGTTACAGTCCCACTGCTAGGGTGTGGTGTCCGAAGAAGTGACCCGATATGTCCTATCAACCCTTTTCAGGGTGACAGGGATTCAATCCAGGGCTCATCTGCCTCCACTGATCTCCTAGGCTGACAGGGATTCTATCCACTGGGCTGCAAGGTGCTTGGTGTTGTTTTTCCGTACCTTTCTGCGTGGGTGGACTCTGGACAAGGGTTGCTGCAAAGTGCACAGGGAAGATGCCAGTCAGCCAGACGTACGTCTGCATGGTCTCTGGCACCACCATGTCGCCTATCGGGTCGGCCGCACTCCAGTACCCCACTTTCTGTGGGAGGGTTCGAAGGAGTGATACTTTGTTCAGGAATCCGGTCAGCCAGACGGTTGTCTGCTTGATTTACTGCTACGTCGGGTCAACTACCATACACTTCCCACTCCATGAATGGAAGTGCAGGTAACCCACTGCCGAGGTGTAGTTCTGAGTTAGTCACCCCATATTGCTCCATGGGCCTTATACAGTGCACCATATTCAGGTTCGCAGGTCCCTCTCTGCGTGCCTGCTTTACCAGGTCCCTCTCTGCATGCCTGCCTCTCTCACGGCTGAAGGCTGGTAACCCACTTTCAAAGTGTGGTTCTTAATGCGGGACCCCATGTGGCCATGGCCCCTATGCCATATAGCCATGGTTTCTAATCCACCAGGTCCCCTCCCCTTTCCTGCCGCTCCCTTGACAGCATCCCAGTCACTCACTTTCCATGTGAAGTTCCACCAAGTGTTTCTTTGGGTTCATTAAACCTGTTATACTGATCAGACTTCCTTCATCTCTTGCATCTGTGGCAGCAGTCCTGGTGTGGGGCACCATTAGGAGATGGGCTGTGGGCGTTTCCTACAGGTTCCAGTCTCTGTTCCCCTTTCTAAGAGTGCCATGTTGGTCTGTTAGGGGCATGGTTGTGCCACACCATTGGGTGTTGATCCTGTCTTTCATACTGCCGGACTTTGGATGTCTGCAATTCTTTTTGTCTGCGGTCTTGCTTCCTCACTACTATCTTGAAGTATCTATGTCTGTGTCGGCACGTGTAGAGCCCACCTTCCCTTCTGTCGGTGGGGTATGCCTCGAACCTTCCTGTAATCTTGTTTACACAGGTCTGTGGCAGTTGAGCAACTCTGTTCTGGCATGGTAGGGTGTCAGACAGTTCAGTGACATCCCCCCCCCCCTTATGCCTTCAGGTATCTTCCTGGATTCCTGTGCAGGGTGGCTCAGGTGCCTGCTTGGTTGTGTGTAAGCCAACTGGGCGGGCGCCCCTATTTTCAGGGTCTTCCGCTCCTTTCTTGGCTGTTTTATTCTTCCGTGTCAGTCTTCCAGGTGACTCAGTAATCTTCAGCTCCCATGTCTGTCACTCCAGTGTTCCGGGATGCCCCCTTTTCTGGACAATCTTCTCCTTTTTGGGTCCATGTTCTCTCAAGATGGAGGACGTTCTGTTTGTCTGGATTATGTTCTCCTAGGTGCTCACGGCGGGCTCCTGCATAGGGGTTTTGGGTTTGCAGATGTTCAGATCTTTGATCTTCCATCTTCCGCACCAGGCCTCTCTAGAGCCGGTTTCTGCCTTTTTCTTTTTTTTTCCGGTGATTTTCTGGCCTCCACCTCCTGTGCTCGCCTTCTTCTCAGGTGTACATTGCTCTCCTGGGCTTTATCCACTATATTCTCTTATCGGTTGACTCTGGATGGGGTTCTTTTGTTGTGCCATTTTTTCCATTTTTTGTTTCCCAGCTGGGATAGCCCTCTGTCTGGTTCTGTGTTCCTTATAGTTGATTCCTACCTCCTTCTGGGATAGTTCCGGACCCTCCTGGCTTCCTAGTTGACTTTTTTTGCCTCTCTGAGGACCGTAGGTTTAGAGTCTCTGCGAAGGACGGTCGCTTCCTTTGGCATCCCAGTCCATCTTCCGGGAGCTCTGTTTCTAGGATTCGTTTTTCTCTGGCCTGGGGTCTCTTCCGCAGGCCTTACGGTTGAGTGGGTTCGGTCTCTGTAATTATTTCCTTTCTCTGGTGATTGTTATTCCCACCCTATGAGACTGCTTTGGTACGTCCCATCAGTATAGGTGTCCCCCAATGAAGAGCGACCTAGAAAAGGAGATTTTATTTACTCACTGTAAAATTTTTCTTGACACCTCACCCACCCTTCATTTTTTTTATCTGGATATTCTTTTCTGGTTCTTGTTTTTTTTTTTATCTGGGATTCTCTTCTAGGGTCCTTTGGACATATTTCTTTGTTGGCTTCTCCTACTGCTTTGTGACAAAACTGATTACCTCACTTCCAGTGGGCGGGTATAGCCTGCCAGGGAGGAGCAGACTTTTTTTTTTTCCCATTGTCAGCGCCTCCTAGTGGAAAGAGCATGTAGCCATCAGTATAGGTGTCCCCCAATGAAGGCTATGAGAGAGATTTTATGTAGAGTACAAAAATATCCTTGTTTTCCTATTGCGATAAAATCTCTCTAAGGCTTCTTTCACACTACCGTCGTGCTGCACATGTAAGCAGCCGCCAGGCAATTTTTTTTTTTTTTTTTTAATACCTTTAACGTCAGTTATCGGGACGGGGCACAACAGGCAACTATAGGTCCCAATGTATCCCATTGACTATAATGGGGTCTGTCCGGCACTGTTGTTTCATAGCGGGAGAAAAATGTGCATGCAGTTATTTTTCTCCCGCTATACTCCCCTCCTTTTTCTAACGCCTGCAGTCTTTTTTTTTTTTTTTTTTCCCCCAAGATTGAGAAAAGACACTTAGAAAATGTTTGTTTAACCTGGTAGGGCTGTGATGATTAATCGATTGAAATCAATTATGGAAATTGTTGTCAACTATTTCCATTATCCATTTGTCGATTGTCAGGGGTTGTGGCCTTGGTTGTCAGGGGAAGTGGCCTAGCAACCACTAATAAATATACTATTACTACCTCTCCAGCCATGGCTATGGAAAATAAAAATAACAATCCTTGTCAATAGGACATCTGTACTGAAGGTTTGCCAGATAAGGGCTGGTTCACACTACTTTTGTAGTGTACGGGAACCGGATACGGCTGGGGGAGCGATAACCGGGCGCTCCCTTATCCTAGCCGGACCCGGCCTGTATGTAATGCATTTCAATGGTATACCACGGTTTTAGGTCCGGTAAAAAAAAAAAAACGTACACAGGGCAAAATTGAGCTGACCGTAGTCGGCATTTGACTCCGGTCAGCTCATTGACATGGGGTTCCGGCCAGATCCGGCTGGGATAGGGGAGCGCCCGGTTTTCGCTCCCCCCAGCTGCTCCGGTTCCCGTACACTTGAAACGTAGTGTGAACCCAGCCTAATAAAACACATACAACCCCAAAAGATGAGCAGATGAAAAAAAGATGCTTGTTGAAGAACCTTGGTAATGACATCTCCAGCATTCTCCTAAGATCTGCAGTTATTTCTTGCGCAAGGTCTTGGATTTTATTGGCCTGGAACAGATTTCTAATGTTTTTTCCCCACCCTCTTTTAAAGGGTCATCTAAAAGTGGTACAATTCCTGGTAAAGGAAGTCAATCAATTTCCCTCAGACATTGAGTGTATGAGATACATCGCAACAATAACTGATAAGGTGAGTGATCTATTTTGGGAACCCAAGATAAGAAAAATAGATTGTAGTTTTGTTCCATTGAAGTGAATAGGGCCAAGTTGTAATACCACACACGAGACTAATTCTTAGTGTGTTCAGATGAGCAGAAACCTCACCTATCTGATTATCATGGCAGGGTGTGTCCTGAAGCTCCCATTGATTTCAGTTGGACCTTCAAAGCAGGACTGCGTGAAAAAAGTGACACCTTACTACTTTCTTCACATTTTATTACATCTGCCATTTAGGGAGATTTCTTTTTCTCCAAAAGCCATGCAGTTTTTGCTTCTGAACATACCCTAATGCATTTTGCAAAGGAATGGAATTGCAAGGTTTTATGTTATAACAGATGTAGTACATTGTCAGCAGAGCCACTAGGCTCCCTCCACCCATCAGCTTCTGTACTGATGCATATTTGCTATTTCGCTTTACCTGGTAATGGACTAGTTAGGTAGAGCTTAGATGCCATTATCATAACTTAAAAAATGTCAGGCTAAATAAGCTCTTTAACATGTGTCTGTCTACTGACCACCTGCATATTTAAAGGAATAGGACTGCTTTAGCAACGCCTTGTTTGCATTGCTAATGGTTAATGTAAGATTGAAGCTACAGCAGGCCCAGAATGGATCTGTATGAATACAGATAGATTACACCGTGTAGGGTTTTTGTAACGTGAATAGCTGCTGTTTTTTTCTAATAAGGGATCCTATTCCTAGGGGCTCACCGGTGACTTATTGACTGCTGGTAGGCTCTTAGAATGTTGTTTGAATCAATATGTAGTGTCATTCTGTCCATAAAGGATCCCTACTGGTCATTACTAGGATAGACCTCCATAGGAGAGGAATGCAACATTATTATACCCCTCTAACTTAATTTGAGGGATTCCATACTTATCAGGTTTAGAAATGCTTTGGGGTTATCAGCTAAGTCACCATTGGGTGTAAATGGGCTTGTTGCAGAGTATTGATGTTTTGGATTTATTTGGCGTGTGCCAATTGTCAGTAATTTTATTTCAGGACCAGAATGATGGTTTATTTGAGTTTTTATTGGTTTCACCATGTTCACATGTATAAATGATTCATTTTATATTTTAGGATCTTTTAAAGAAATGCCACCAGTGCATGGAAACAATAGTAAAGGCAAAAGACCAGCAAGCTGCAGAAGCAAACAAGAATGCCAGTATACTGCTTAAGGAGCTTGATCTTGAAAAGGTAATAGATGAAGCTTTAATCTCTATTGTGGTGTCTGTCTCTTGACCACATAGTGCTTCTACTGCAATTTTACTTCTCTGACCTCGGTCATCGCTACCTTTCCACAATAAAATAATTTCCATAAGAATTACTCTGCCACCGGTGGTGCTGTTTCTTTAAAACTGCAGCTATGTTTGCTAACTATTCAGGTCACTACCACTGTGAATACTCATGCCATTACTAATGTTGTTCGACTCCTTCAATACTAAAACTCACTAGTCACTATGTCTGCCATTGCTACTACTCCCTCATCTTAGAACCCCCCCCCCCCTCCCTCCCTCCCTCCCTCCCCACCCAATTGATCCATGGAAGCTCCAAACAGTGTCTTTTTTGGTAAACTTATCTTTATCTGAGGAGCAGCTGAATATTAGGAAATACAGTGGTCCCTCAAGTTACAATTTGAATCTGTTCCAGGACGACCATTGTACGTTGAGACCATTGTATGTTGAGACCATAACTCATGGAAACCTGTTAATTGGTTCTGAAGACACCAAAATGTCATCCAAAAATTGGAAAAAGTGAGGATTAAAGAAAAATAAGTAGATAACTAATACAAATAAAACAGACAGTGATTTACAGCTTCCAGCAGCTATTTCTTTTATGTAGAGGACAGGAACTTCTTCATGGTCCTGTACAGTGCACAATGTCCTAAAAAGGAAAATGGAGCTACCCCCACCTTCAGCAGGAAAACTGTACAGAACATGTAGTACCTCCCTTTACTGTAGGATGCGCTACCAGGCAGCCAGTCAATACGTGCACTTTTGGAATACAGGGGTTTTACCAGTGAATGCCCATTCTGATTGGTCGGTTCTTCCAGTCATTGACATGTTTTGCAGATCTCGACTGTCTGTAGCATTGTATGTTGAGTCTGGTTTCACGTTACAATGGGCCTGAAAAGACCTTTTATGTTGAAACTATTGTATTTTGAGGCCATTGTAAATTGAGGGATCACTGTATTTTATAAAGATTATTTAGAATATTGCTTGGTTTTGCATTGAGGAAACAAATGAGAAAAAAAAAATGCAAAAGTGTTTGTAGCTGTTAAGCACATATGGTGACTGCAATGTGTACAACATTATTGCATATTCCTGTTGCCACTGATGATTGTGGTTTACAAGAAATCAAGAACTAGAGGAGAATTATGGGGAATGAAATATAATCTGCTGCTACAATAACAAAAACAAATCTTTTCTAAAGTTTCTATGTGGCATTGGGAAGAGGACTGATCTCCCAAGACACAGAAACATTCTTTAGTTATTGGCAATACAATTATTTACATACAATCAATAGATGTGTATATATTGTTACAGATTTGTGTTTATAGATTAGACTTAATGTTTGTTTTTTAATTGTTGCAAAATCATTAGTCAAGAGAAGAAAGTCGCAAACAAGCTCTCGCAGCTAAAAGAGAGAAAAGGAAAGAGAAGAGGAAAAAAAAGAAGGAAGAGCAGAAAAAGAAACTTGAAGATGATGACTGTAAACTTTCAGGAGGGACATGTGACCTGGTTGCTGAAGATGCCCCCAGTGGTGATGGTAAGTTATCTGTTGAGCAGTGTTTTTGTAACATGCTTTTCAATCCTCCTATTACCTTTACCTAAAACTTCACTTGTATTAACCTCTTCCCGTCCTAGGACATGTGCATACATCCCAGTTGCCTACATGTTAATGCAATTGACTTATGTATACATCCTGACCATCTCCTGCTCAGCAAGATGTGCTGCAGCAGATCACCGGCAGGACCTGGCTGTCAGTCACAGCAAGGGTCCTGTTGCAGCTACTGAGACTGCACTGGTCTCAGCAGCATTAACCTCATGGATGCTGTGATCAGTCCTGATAACGGCATTTATGGCATTGACAGGGGGAGGGGGCTCTCGCATTCACCAACAGCAATCGCAGGGACACGTTGGTTGCCATGGTAGCAGGAGGTCAGCTGATGGCCTCCTGTCTGCCTAGTACGGCAGCCTGTGAGGTCCAGCCATAGGCTGAATGTTAGTGTGATACTGACAGTTAGACTCTGCTTAATTATCGCATAGTAAAAGGATGTCGGTTATTACATCTTAGAGACACGTGACGGATTTGAAAAAGATTTGATATGAGAAATTGGGCTTGATCATTTAGGTAAAAACAGGCTGTGTACTTAAGGGTTTAATCTACATCCTCTCCCTTTTTTACTGGATGAACCGAATGGGCAGTCTTTTATTCAGATGTACTTGGGGAGCTTTATCAGAACCTGGGCAGAGGAAAGTTGACCAGTTGCCCATAGCAACCAATTGCTGCTTCTTTTTTTTTTTTTTTTTATTTCTTTTTTTTTTAAATAAAAAAGTCCACTGAAAAATAAAAGAAGCCATTGGATTAATTGCTTTAGGCAACTGGTCAACTTTTCCTCTGCATAGGTTTTGATAAATCTCCACTATGTAGAAGTTACTTTCCTTTGTTATGGGCACATGTGTCCATTAGGGTACTGTAATTAAAATGTTATAAGGAATTCAAATGATCCTTTTTATGTTTTTTTTTTCTTCTTTGTAATAAATCAAAATTTACTATGTCAAATGTAAAATTCCATCTGACCAATAAGGCATCAGAATAAAAATGTCAGATTTATTTTATCTCTGTATAATCTTCAGTTTCAACTACACGAATGTCATACCACTTAGAGCGTAGGTCATCAAGCAAATGTTTACAGCCACCCTCTAAAATATTAATCTAGATAACATTTGATATACACGTTTCAAATTTCCAATTTTGATTTAAGCTTTAATAGACCTAAAGTCATCAAGGGGAAAAAAGGGGAAAATTCTGCTAACCCTAACACCAAAATTATACTGGACTATATACAGACTCCTAACAATTGCTGTTTAAGAGGCTGAACTGAAAGAGCCAATGGTGTGAAGATTTCCATGGATCTCCAGAACAGCAGGGACCAAATACGGGTCATTTTGTTGCAGGGTTTATCTGAGAAAAAGCAAACATTTCAGTTTTTGTGTCATTAATTTAAAGCCTACTTGTCATATCCCAGAAAAAATGCTAATATATTTTACTTACTAGGCCATGCAGGTCCATTACAGGTCTCTTTTATGTGTCTAGCTTCTGCATTTGACTCAAAATCCTTCTGTTCTGCTGCTCACCCATTCTGACACTCAGTGCTCAGGAAGGAGCATGTCAAAGGCAAGCACAAAGCCTGTCCTCAATCACCATGCATTCACTTCCTCTGTGAGTCTGCTGTGTTGGGTCTTTTCATCCAGTCACAGCAGACTGTAACTCCCTCCTCTCTGTTTTTAGACATGAGTCTGATAGACTGATATATAAGAAATGTTAATATTTTGCCAAAATGTACAACATAAAAAGTTTCTGATTCTGACGGTGCCCTTGTTATGTGTGTTTTCTCTGTGAATTTTTTCTCATTTAGAAAATAATTTAGAGTTTTCTTGTTTTAGCCCATGTGGCAGATAAAGGTTTTCATCAGTTTTTTATGCCTATATTCTGAGATAGATCCCTAAGGCTGCTGATATTTCCCATGATGTATTTGGCTTTGCAGAGAGGGGGTAGAGTTTGATCAGTGCAGTTCACCTAACTAGACCAATCTAATCAGGCAGGTGAACTGCCGAGACACATAAGTGGGTTGGTGTCCATTTTGATGCATTTTTTTTGAGAAATATTAACATGAGGCAAAAGTTATTTCAACTATAACAATAATTTAGGTGTTATTGAAGATCTGAAGTCTACAGGCCATGCTTTTATACCATGTTTTTCTTGTTATTCAGTCTTTTTTTTACTGTGCAATCCTCATTTTCATTGCAATTTCTTCACAATTATGGCAAAGCTGAGCAAAAGGCAATATGTGAACACAGCTTAAGGGGAGGTTTGTAACCCAAATATATGATACAATATAACTACAATAAATGCTGAACACACAGACAGCAGGAACAGCACAGAGCTGGGTGGGGAGGGGTCTTGTTGCTGCCAGGAGTGATCTAGGTGATGCCATCCTATAGTTCACAGGAAATCAGCAGACCTATAAAAGACTGGACACATGACCCAGCTTCATTACTTTAATTTATGATTTCACTGGAATGAAACTGATGCACTGTTGAGATGAGCATAAAAACCTGTAATGCTACTTTAGGGTCTATTCACACGTACAGTTTTCTGTGCAGATTTCAATGTAAACTGACTGTACACAGCTTGAAATCCTGTGCATCAAATCTGCGCAGAATACTGTGTGTGAATAGACCCTTAAAGGGGTACTCCGTCCCTAAGACATCTTATCCCCTATCCAAAGAATAGAGGATAAGATGTCTGACAAAGGTGGTCCCGCCGCTGGGGACCCCTGCAATCTTGCATTCACCACCCACCTCGGGGAGCTGCACGCCGCGCTGCCAGCTCAGAATCTGCCGTGTGACGACCACTGGGCCGGAATATTGTGATGTCACGACTCCGCCCCTGTGTGACGTCACACCCCGCCCCCGCTATGCAAGTCTATGGGAGGGGGCGTGATGGCCACCACGCCCCCTCCCATAGGCTTGCATTGAGGGGGCGGGGCGTGATGTCACATGGGGCGGAGTCGTGACATCACAATATTCCGGCCCAGTGGTCGTCACACAGCAGATGCGGCAGCACAGCTGGAAGCGCGGCGTGCAGCTCCCCGAGGTGGGTGCTGAATGCAAGATTGCTGGGGGCCCCAGCGGCGGGACCCCCACGGTCAGACATCTTATCCCCTATCCTTTTGGATAGGGGATAAGATGTCTTAGGGCCTGAGTACCCCTTTAATGATTCCTGTGTCCTAGCTGTTTGCAAAGTTCTAAAATTGCAATTTCCTTTTCAGCTGAAGGGTTGTAGAGGCAGCATCCCCGCCCCTCCCCTTTCCTCAGGGTACTAAACAGGATAGAAGACAGACAGATTCCCTTTAAATTTGGTAGCTTTGAGCTTTTATATTAATTTCCAAATCTGTTTGCTGGCTCCTCCCAGTTGAATAGTGTTTTCATGAATGGTAGATTATTTAAAGTTGATATTAATCTATCTAGATATATATAAAACTCAAGGTGGTGTGTGGGTGTGTGTGGGGGTGTATATGTATGTGTGTATATGTTCCAGCATCATGTCTAAACGGCTAAAGATATTAACATGAAACTTGGCACCCATGTTACTTATATGTCATCAACAAACATAGGATAGGTGATTTAACCCTCACGCACCCCCATTTGCCAGGGGCGGGGTTTATGTTTAAAGTCCCATACAAGTCAATGGGAAATATGTTACTGCATAACTTCCCAACGGCTGGAGATATTTTGATAATACTTGGTCACATGTTGCTTATATGTCCACTTAAAATATAGGATAGTTAATTTAACCCTTAACTACCCCCATTTGTGAGGGTCAGGGTTTTTGTTCAAAGTCCCATGCAAATCAATGGGAAATGTATGTTCCCACATAACTTCCGTTCGGGATAGGAGGACGGGATATGGGGTTGGGATATGACAACAATATATGAGGACGGGATAAGAAGTTAAAAGTTTCCTCCTTTTGTTTATTTCCCCCCCCCCAACAAGGATTAGGAAGGAAAAACCGGGCAACGCCCGGGTACTCAGCTAGTCTTTGATAAGTTTTACAGCTATTTGCAATTATTTTTGTATTCTTCAATAGAAAATATACCAAAAAATCATTGCACCTTGTTTTTCTTACTATAGAGGAAGATGATGATGTACCTCTAGAGCCCCCGAGTGCAACAACAATGACCACAATTGGCATATGCGCAACCTCCACTACGTTTACAAATGTGTTTGGCAAAAGGAGTAGTATAATCATAACGCCAAGCACGAATCAGAAAACAAAAAAAAGTAAAACCAAAGACACTCCTTCAGATCTTCATCTTATGGTCTCTGACCAGCATATGTCCAACATGCAGCAGAAATCTGATCAAGAGAAACATAATGATGAGCCTAGAGAAGCTGCTGTTATCAGTGACTTTGTCATTTTGGATCCTAATGGATGCAACAGTGAAATGCGCATTCACAATAAGAGCCAAGAACTTAATAACAACTGTGAAGTTAATACATCTGGAGGTAAAAAGTGTTCAGTACTGCTCAACACCTGGGAAGAAAAGGCTAAAATGGCAACACCTAAGATTTCCCCAAGGTTTGTCTTTTGATATATTGAAATGTAATTGCTTTGCACAATTGTCAACTTTGGACAGGGAATGGGAAAGAAAGCTTCATACGAGCTGTTCTACAACTCTAGCATCTAATCTTTCTTATGAAGAGACTTGTGCTTGAGACTGTATTGCACATTGAAGGCTATGAAGGACACAGACTCTCGGCACCAGAGTGTAGATATGAGGGAGGTCACTTGGAGATGATAATAGATATCCGTGGGTAGCTGGTAAGGGAGTGCAGTCTTCGGAGAATAAGGTCAATACAGTGTGCAATAGAACTGAGAAAAGACGCACTCACCCTGTAGTACAGCAAACGTGAAGGGGCTTTATTTGGACATCACAGTGCAAGACATCAGACGGGAAGAACGAAGATACGCAGCTCAGGGATCTGCGGGAGGAGCGGCGAAGGCCCCATTTCGCCGGCAGATACACCGCTTGGTCACGCCTATCTCCGCCGCTGCATCCGGCACCAAGTTAAATTGACGAGGTCTCCACAGGGAGGCAGCGGCTGACAGGTCCGGAGTCATGGCAACAGGTAAACAAAAATACAACTTGTGGCGCAGCAATTGGCATAATGCCGGGGAGCATGCGCAACTCAGTGGAGCTGGGGAAATGTCCTGGAGAAGTACCTGTCAAGCTCACGGGATACAAGCATGACATAAGATCACTGCAAAAAAAAATGCTGAAAAAAATGATCACCACCAGTAAAAGTCTATGGAGATGGACAAATGGAAAGGGAATGCTGCAAAAATGCAGGACAACTGATCGAGATAAAAGGAGAGGTGAACTAACAGAAAAGGAAGAAAACGGGTTAGACAAAGGCAAGGAATGAATTTAATGCCTTTGTCTAACCTGTGTTTTCTTCCTTTTCAGTTAGTTCACCTCTCCTTTTATCTCTATCAGTTGTCCTGCATTTTTGCAGCATTCCCTTTCCATTTGTCCATCTCCATAGACTTTTACTGGTGGTGATCATTTTTTTCAGCATTTTTTTTGCAGTGATCTTATGTCATGCTTGTATCCCGTGAGCTTGACAGGTACTTCTCCAGGACATTTCCCAAGCTCCATTGAGTTGCGCATGCTCCCCGGCATTATGCCAATTGCTGCGCCGCGAGCTGTATTTTTGTTTACCTGTTGCCATGACTCTGCTCCAGATCTGTCAGCCGCTGCCTCCCTGTGGAGACCTCGTCTATATAACTTGGTGCCGGATGCAGCGGCAGAGATGGGCGTGACCAAGCGGCGTGTTAGACCGCAAAACTGGGCCATCGCAGCTCCCTGAGCTGCGTATCTTCGTTCTTCCCGTCTGATGTCTTGCACTGTGATGTCCAAATAAAGTCCCTTCACGCTTGCTGTACTACAGGGTGAGTGCGTCTTTTCTCAGTTCTATTGCACATTGAATCCTCTGAGGCTCTGTTCTCCTATATCACGTGTGCGACTGGATAGTGCTTTGTTCTTTACTGCATGTTGAAGGTTTTTTTTTTCTATTCTACTGTTTTTAAAAATAACCCCCTTTACTTTACATACACGGGGCTTTGTGGGGGCTCATTTTTGCACTGTGCTATGTCGTTTTTATCGCTACCACTTTTGCAATCAGCAATTTTGGAATTTTTTTTTTTTTTTTACATTTAGGCGGTTGGGGGTTGGATGTCCTCCGCTCACTTTATAGTCAGAATGCCCCTTAGGATGTAAATTAATGTCCTGGGTTGTTTTCATTTTTAGGAGCATTATACTGAGAATACATATCACCATAATGAGGCATACATTGAATTGTTTTAGTTAGATTTATCCAAAATCCCTGAAAAAGGCTCTTTTAAGTCTGATATCATACAGTGGTGTACAATAGGGTCCTATAAAAAAAATCTGTTCAATTTTTAAATGGGCACTGTCACCAACTTTTTTTTTAATTTTTTTATATGTTGTAGTACTTACTCACTTACAACTCCCAGCATGATAAATGTCAGGGCAATCTGGGAGTTGTAGTGGTAAAAAAGCTGGAGGCACCCTGTATAGGTGAACTAAGGCCGGAAGTCCCCCCACGCAGGCATCAGTGACGCTGTGCCTGCTGGGGAAGTCTGCGTGGTAAGTGAGCACACTACCAGGCAGACAAAAAGGCATTTCTAAAATAGTAGAAAAAAATTTTTTGTGTACATTTGTTGACTATGTATTGTAGTCTTATTGTTTGGAATATGTAAAAAATTGCAATAAATTGAAAGGTTTAATGTGAAAAGGATTTAAACTAAACTGCTCTTATTTTTTGTAACTTGCACATAAATATAGAATTGAAAATGATGTGAATGCAAGGCAGCCATCATCCAGTTATAAAGCCGCTTCTCTTGCGTTGCCTAATCTGAAGCTAAATGCATGTAGCCCTAAAAGAGGACAAAAGAGAGAAGAAGGCTGGAAAGAAGTTGTAAGAAGGTTAGTGATTTTTCAAATAAAAAAATGTGCTTCTCTTTGTTTTATGGTCTTTCACTAATCCTTTCCTTATCTTTGCAGATCAAAGAAGCTCTCAGTTCCTGCTTCTGTGGTATCTCGAATAATGGGGAGAGGTGGATGTAATATAACTGCAATTCAAGATGTTACTGGTGCCCACATTGATGTCGATAAACAAAAAGATAAAAATGGAGAGAGAATGATTACCATAAGGTATTTGTAGTGGGATGTTGTATGTAATTGCTTCACTAATGTGCTCTAATTTGCTTTTAGATAAACTTGGGTGATATGGGCAAAAAATGTAAATCTCAACATTTTTTTTTTTGTTTTACTATTTCTTTTTTTAACTTAAAAGGGTACTCTGGCATTTTAACACTTATCCTCTAACCACAGGATAGGGGGTAAGTGTCTGATTGCGCAGGGGGATTTAGATCCCAACCGCTGGGACCCTTCCGTAATCTCCTGAACGGCACCCCGGCTCTGCCACATAAAGCAGAGCAGGGTCGACACACTCCCTCCATGCAGTCTTTTTGGGAGTGATGGAGACCTCTATTAACTTTGGGATGGTTTAACTTATCCAAGTTATTTTGAGATTTTGTGACAGTGTACTTTGTTAGTGGTAAATTTGGTCAATACCTTCAGCTATTATTTATGAAAAACTCCAACACTTGGAAAAAAAGCTAGAAAAATTAGCATTATTCATAACATTAGCATTATTCTTTGCTTTTAAGAAATATGGTAATTCCATGTCAATTAGCTAAATCACGTTTAGAATAGGTCCACTTTATATTGGCATCCTTTGGTAAATTTCCTTCCATATTAAAGGGGTACACCGCTACTAGACATCTTATCTTCTATCTATGGAGGGGAGGGTGCTTTGCCACAACATCACGATCACGGCCACCCACTCCAATGTTCAGAACGCTGGGGCATGGGAGTACCCTTTTAAAAAAGTCAGGGGGCTTAGAAGCTTTGCAGCAAATTTAGAAATTTTCATGGGAGGCCCCAGTTCCCTCTGGATTTTAGAGGCCTGGATACTAGAAACCCCTCATATAAACATATAAATCTTAACCCCTAGACGACGCAGGGCGTAAATGTACGCCCTTGCCGTCTGGGACGTATTGCACCAGGTTGTAAATGTATTCTTTGGATCAATAAATGACTATGAAGCAAACACTCACCGCTAACGATGGGCAGCAGCAATCCGTTGCCGTTGCTCATCATTAACCTTTTAAACACAGTGATATAACGCTTAGTTCAGGGAGCTTATCGGACCTCAATGACGTGATCACAGGGGTCTAAGGAGCTGAAAGTAGTGGAAGGTCCCCTTACCTGGCTCTGGATCAATGATCCAATGATTACTTAGCCAGGCTGTTTCTGTGAGCACAAATTTTACTGTATAATGCTATGCAATGGGCATAGCATTCTACAATGAATGGAATCTAATGATTCCTTAGAAATGTCCCCTTTTGGTTATGTAAAAAGTGTAAAAATATTTTATTAATTCTATAAAAGCCCTTTTTCTAATAAATATATTTTCCGCTTTTTCCAAGCTATTAGGGTCAGACAATTTTAACCCCTTAAAGGGCTACTCCGCCCTAGACATCTTATTCCCTATCCAAAACATAGGGGATAAGATGTCTGATCGCGGGGAAGGGGGCTAGACGACCGCCACAACCTCTCCCATAGGCTTGCATTGAGGGGGCGGAGCCATGACAAACTTAGCTCCGTGCAGTGGTGACTCGGGGGGGCTGCAGGAGAGATTGTGGGGGTCCCCAGCAGCTGGACCCCCGTGATCAGACATCTTATCTCCTAGAAATCATAACATCTTAACTTGAATTTTCCACCTACAGACCCATATGAGGGCTTTTTTGCCCACTAATTTTACTTTGTAATGACCTCAATCATTTCACCACAAAATCTACGGGGAAACTGTGGTCTGTAGTTTTTATCGGTACCATTTTTGTTTTGATGGGACTTTTTGACCGCTTTTTATCATTATTTTATTTTTTTAGGGTATACAAAGTGACCAAAAATGCACAATTTTTTTTGGGTATTTATGTTTACACCATAAAATTGGGGGTTTAATAAACAGTTTTTATAGTTCGGACATTTGTGCATGTGGCAATACCACATATTTTAATTTGTTTATATGGAATAAAGGGTGATTTAAACTTTAAATATGAAAAGGGTTAATGGGTGTTTAAACTTTTGCTCAACTTTTCTTTTTTTTTTTTTTTTTTTTTTTTATACACTTTATTAGTCCGCTTAGGGGACTTTTAGGACAGCTTAACCTTAAAGGGGTATTCCAGGCAAAAACTTTTTTATATATATCAACTGGCTCCAGAAAGTTACAGATTTGTAAATAACTTCTATTAAAAAATCTTAACTTCAGAAGCTCATAAGTACTGAAAGGATTAAGGTTGTTCGTTTCTGTCTAAGTCTTCTCTGACACCTGTCTCGGGAAACGCCAAGTTTAGAAGCAAATCCACATAGCAAACTTCTTCTAAACTGGGCGTTTCCCGAGACAGGTGTCATCAGAGAGGATTTAGACAGAAAAGAACAACCTTAACTTCAGAAGTACTGAAAGGATTAAGATTTTTTAATAGAAGTAATTTACAAATCTGTTTAACTTTCTGGAGCCAGTTGATATATATAAAAAAAAGTTTTTTTTCCTGGTTAACCCCTTTAAATAGAAATGTTTCTGGAGGACAGCTTAACCTTTAATAGAAATGTTTTGTTTAGTGCTTTGTTGCAGTTATTTGTGAACATACATGTGTAAATATTTTTTTAAACTTTTTATTAATTTTTTTCCGCTTTCAGGGGTGGTGCAGAATCCACAAGATATGTGGTACAACTCATAAATGCCTTGATTCAAGATCCTACAAAAGAATTAGAGGACTTGATACCAAAGGGACATATTCGTAGTCCCAAGACACTAATAACTGGAGCAAACATTGTGTCTACCAACAAAACCCCCACCTTTGTTACCAGCAGTGCAACATCATCAATGACGCGAGTTTTGACAGCTTTTCAGTCTTCCAAACAGACCAAAAACGCCCAGGAAAATGTGCACCCGCCATTGCATGGAGCACTTCCCATGTCTACCAGCCATCCACAATTTGCGCTCTTAGCAGGCCAACCAATGCAACCAGTCAGGCATACTCCCTTACTGTTGACCCAGCTTGGTGGTTCCTTCAGACCATCTCCCTGTACATGGGGGCCATTTCCTGTGAGATCAAGTAGCAAAAATTTTTCTCCAAAACACACATTGCAAGAAAATGATAATGCTACACAGACTGATGAATCATTGTTTGGCAGTTCAATCTCTACCTCAAAGTTAAACGATATTTCTCAACATTCAAGTGTAACAAACAGCCCCTCATCTATCAGAAAACAATTGTTTTCTTGCAATTTAAAAACCAACAGTGTGTTACCTGTGTCCCCTGATACCACATGCAAGTCTGCTACTGTTTCTTCCATGTCATCTGCTCCCACAAACAATGTGCTAAATACTAGTGCAGTTTCTGAGGTGCAAGCAGAACACTTTTCATCTACAAAAGGTTTTCCAACAATGCAAAGAACAGCACGTCCATTAGATCAGTCCGCAGAAATGCCCTCTTCATCTGGAATAAATTGGTCTGCTAATTCTTTTACCAGTGACCAAATTTCATTTTGTCCTTCCAGTCCATCAGCACATAAAAGTATAAAGGAGGAGTCCTTTTCAGGAAGTACAGCAGAAAGAAATGAACCAAAGGTTGCGGAGTATATGAATGAATCTGCTGCACAACCTGATGATAATAGCAGAATTTCTCAGATGACTCCGGCAACCCAATACACATTGCATAGGATGCAGTATAGAAACCCATTAAACTCTGTGATGCCTACAAAACAAGTACACCAAGATGACCACCCTCTCTTTGTCACAGACTCGCAGTCAAGTAGTATTCACGATTCACTCCAACAAGCAAACAATCAGTCTGACCTTTCAATGCCGCCTATGAACAATTCTCAGGTACATTTGAACTTGGCTAGTAAACAGTTGCCACCATCATTTGGACCTGCACTTCTCAATCACTTTTCTAGCCATCTTAACCAGGTGTCATGTGGCCAAGGTTGGGGAGGATGTCCTTCATCTGCAGAAACAACTAACCAATTCCTAACTGACCAAACAACTGGTCCAGAGAGCACCATGCTTGGACACCTTGAAAACTTTCATTCTTTAATTGCTTCTAATCCACCCGGCTTCAGATCATCACATGGACGTTCCTCGGGATCAGCGGGTAAGATTTTATAACGATTGGAGAAATACTTGTCACCCAGCTTTGATTGCATACTTGTCTTACATATTTTTCATGTAACAGTTGTAAGCAACGTTTCATTTACTTGTGACTCACTGTAGTTTTATAATTTTGCATTTATTGTCTTTATGTAACCATTGTAATAGATGTACACCGCACAGTAAGTTTTGTGGAGGTGGCCAGATAGGAATTGTTTTCAAATGTATGCCTGGCTGACATACCTAAAGGACACACTACTGCTATCCATAGGGGTCCAGAGACCCTTTGGATATGTGTCTGTAGAAGTTTCCTGTGCACACTTAATGCTAGCCTAGTGGTTCAGTTAATCAGTGAAGTCTGCATGAGGCAGCTAAGCAAATAAGGGGATTAGAAACTCCTAATACACGGTTTGCTTTTGTTACATAGAAAACAAAAAAGCATGAGGATATGTAAAAAGTTTAAATCTGTTGAGGTTTAGTGCGAAGACCCCACACTGCACTTCACTCTCAAGCTTGTCCTTCATTGCAGGATATTATTTATAGTCTATAGAACCAGTCACTTGCATCATGACAAATTAAGTGCCAAGCTGGTGTAAGGAGTCTGTGCACTAAGACTCCCAACGGGTTAAATCTTTTGACATGTCAGGTCTTTTCTTTTAAAATGGTAACACTTTAACATGCGTCTTTTTTTGTTTTTTCGCTTGCTGAACTCTTTGAAAAGCATTGGAGTTCAGTCAAAAAAGAAAAAGCATGTTAAGACACAATGTATACACAGCCTAATGGAATATTTTTTTGTGATTTCATGATGATTTATAGTCACATTCTTGTATTTAAACTTTTGACTTTTGCTTATCAGCAAGTGTAAAATCCAGTATGGCCTTTTTTGTTATTGTAACTTGCTTTTCAAAGCACAGACTAGAAATGAACTAGAAAGACTTTGCAACCCAGTATCTGTCAATAAGCTGCTTTTAGGTAGAGGTGTACTCAATAGGGCATGAGCTGGTGGGCTTATTGGCTCACTAAATTTTCACATCCCATAACCATCTGTTTATAACAGCAGTTGTATCCAGATAGCATCCAAATATAAGCAGTTTGCTTATGGTCTCTTCTTTTAACAGCAGGACCATTTGATGATTCAGACAACTGCTTGTTGCCCATGTCTGCACCGATGACGGCCAGCTTTGAAACAAATCTTTATGCAAGTCAAATGTTTTTGCAAGGACCTAATGTTTGCTCTCCAAGTTTTAGCAGACAGCACTTCTCACCACATCCTTGGACTAATTCTTCACATCCATGTATGTATTTGGTAACTTAATTATCTTTTGTGTGTTCTTTTGCATGAACTATAAATGATATAGCTGTGTCATTTGTTCCATATGAACACTTGCTTCTTAGTCTCACTACTGATAGAATTGTGAATACTTTATTCTTTATATTTCAGGTCAGTCACTTGGTCCATCAGCTTTGTCAGGTTCTACTTCACCACTGCCAGCAGCTGCTGATCCTCAGTTATCAGGCCCAATGCAGCCAATACCCTTTACTAATGATCGCAAAATACCACCTCCTATAGGAACAGAGAGGTCAGCTCGAATTCGACAGAGTGGCTCATGTGCATTTGGGAACACCTACTCTCCAGCTGTTGGACAAAATGGCATATGGTCATTTGGAGTCAGCAGTGGACCAGGTAAGAGAGCAGACCATATCAGAATGATTCAGGTTATAGTTAGGTTCATGTTGTTTTTGCTAAAAGAAATTGCCTAGGGGAGAATAGGTTTGTTTTGTGGTTTTCTGATGTGTTCCTCAATGCCACTAGCCATCAGTTTGTACCTGTGACATTTTTTCTCTCCCACATTTTATTGGTAAAAACATCTTGTGTTTAACAATAGAACCATAAACTAGTGAAATAGCTCTATTTTTTTGTTTTTACACATATATATTTATATATACATTTTTTTTTTATGCAGATGGGTTTTCTGGGTGGTCTCAGCCAGTCATGAATACCCATGTTTTTCATCAACCGCAACCAGAAAACACTGTGTTTTCACAACACCAGTATATGGAAAGAGATGAATATGGCGTATTACATCCTTCCAATGGGTTCCATCGACCATCTTCAAGCACTGTTATAGACTTTTCCAAAGTAAGTTTTTTTCCATAAGTTGTCATATTGAAACATATTGAACTTTATTTCTGTAATTGAGTCTAAAAATTAAGCTGTAGAAAAGAAGCCTTACCTTCTACCTATACACTACATAGAAATAAAAAGGTCAGGTGAAGACATGGCTCCCATATAAATAGTTATAAAGTGTTTTAATGGCATACTCTTGCAACTAAAGAGTTGTTGCCACATCAAATATGCAAGTTAACAAGTTGTAAAAACTGTGTATATATAGGGCATGTTAAGGAGGTGAAGGACCTAAGTACTAATATTGTGACTTTAAGTATTAACAGTGCACAAACTTATTAAAAAGATTGACAAAATATTACGCTTTCTTGGTCACTCTTCATTGGGGGACACCTATACTGATGGGTAATATGCTCTTGCCACTAGGAGGTGCTGACACTAGGGGAAAAAAAGTCGGCTTCTCCCTGGCAGGAAATACTTGCCCACTGGAAGTGAGGTAGTCAGTTTTAGTTAGTGTCAGTAGGAGGCAGGAGCTCCCCAGACCTGTTCTTTTTATTATTTTCTAGTAAGGGCGGTTTTAGTTAGGCTTTTATCTTTTTTTTTTTTTTTTTTTTTCCCTTTTTCAGGTGGGGGTTCAAGAGCATGGCGCTACCTGTTCCCCCATATGCGACAAAGGGGCACAGACATAAAATATGTACTGTTATCCCTTTCTCTCCGATGGCTAGCGCATGGAGGTTGTACTCTGGGTCCGGGTCCCCCACTGCCCCGCTATCTTAGCCTGGTATAATGCAGCGTGGCCATAAGCTGGCTGAAGCAGTCAAGGGGTGAGTCTGTGGCAACTGGGGTGAGTATGCCCCCATCCCCCTCCCAACGAATAAGCAGTAGTAGCCCCGCTTATGGGGCTGTTTATGGCGATTGGGGTGGGAGTCCGGGCCGTGTGGTGGGTTTAACATTGCCTCTCGGCAAGTTTCTATTTTGGCGATCCCCTTTTTTGCTGGGAGCCACCAGCACTACTTAATGTGGCTCCACGCTCAGCACCAAAGCCACATGCATGCAAGCTGGTCTGCTGCAGACCTGCCAGCTCCTCCTCTTAAGGTTCGCACGCTCCACGGCTCCTCTGTACGACCGGCAGGTACTTAACCGCCGTCATCCTTCTCTGCGCCTCCAGTGGCGTCTAGCTCCGTCCCTCCACCATTGCGGGGTCGTCGGCGCTCCTTAGTGAGTGTGGCACCATTGCCCTTCCTGTGCTGCCGCCCGGCAGGAGCTCTTCCTTTCAGGCCCACTCTAGTCCCTGGCCCCAGACCTGCGCGGCCGCTTAGCAGGTGCTTCTCAGTGCGTTGCTCCGAGCCATCACCACTCCTGGGTTTGCCCACATGTGTTTGTCCTTACTGTCCCCATTCTCTCTTGGGGACCTCGCGGGCTGCTCAGCGCAGGGTGCCTTGCTCCCCACGCTTTCTCCTGCCTGTTCATAATAATAATGTGTTTAAAGAAAAGAAAAAAAACATATACACACACATATAAGTAGGGAAGCAGCACATCCAATGAAAAAAAGTTGAAAGGTGCATGCAGAACCAGACCTGGGTCAAGGGTCCATTTGTAATGTGGAAAATTGTAGATAAATCCGTAGCACACTTAATCCAATAAAAAAGTGAGATTTATTCCATATTCCAAAACAGTGTCACAGCAACGTTTCTGCCAGCTCACCTTGCCTTCACTGAGCTTGAGAAAGGCCAGGTGATCTGGCAGAAACATTGCTGTGACACTGTTTTGGAATATGGAATAAATCTCACTTTTTTATTGGATCAAGTGTGCTGCGGATTTAACTACAATTTTATATATATATATATATATATATATAGCACATACACACGCGCACATACACATATACACGCACACACACACACGCACATGCACATACACGCACACGCACATGCACATACACGCACACGCACATGCACATACACGCACACACATACACGCACACGCCTGGTCTCTCAGACTATTTGGCGTTTGGTGCCAATAATTGTATTGCACCCTTGATTTTCCTTGCAGCTTATGAGCTCCGCTTTGTGGCAGCTGTTTTTAATTCAGTTTACTATCTGCAGGGTCCCTTTCCTAGGGACTGTCTTGGGGCCGCTTTTATTGCTTCAGTCACCCTGTAAGGTGACCTGTTATAGATGAAGTACATTGAATCAGTTGTGGTCTACTTCTGGTGCCCCTATTTTCTGCAGGATTGTCACGATCCCTTGGAAATTGCCGGGGATATATTCAATGCCTGTTCTCCCCTACCTCTGAATGCCATACCGTGTGCAAGGGCTTTTGTTTCCTGGCTGACACAAAGGCCTCTTTTTGAGGTTCCTCCTCTGTCAGGTCCGCCGGCCACCCACCAAGGGGGTGTTCTTGGAGTGTCATACAATGTGGTCCCCTCCTCTATAGGCTGCCGCATGCGTGGCTAATGTTCCGGATCCTTACTGTGGCAGTGTCCCTACGTGGGCATGGATCGGACTTCATATCGATATGCCAGAAAGTAGTCTTGCTTGTCACTCCTCTCCTCTCACAGCTGCCGTGTCTGCTGCTATCATTCCGGTATCCCACTGCTAGTGTGTGGTGTCCGATGGAGTGACTTCTTGTCTAATAGGGACCCATACCAGTATGCAAGACAGTGCTTCGCATGGTTTCGTACGCTGCCTATGACACGGCTGATGTATCTCTGGCCGGAGTTCCGTTACCCCACTGCTAGTGTGAGGTGTCCGGTGGAGTGACCCGTTGTCTACTTTGGACCCCTACCAGTTAGCCAGACAGTGGTCTGCATGGTTTCCTACACCGCCTGTCACACATCACGTGGCTGATATACCTGCGACTGGCGTTTCGGTACCCCCATAGGTGTACGAAGTCGTGCACCAGCGTGTCCTAGGGCCCCTATATGGGGTGAAGGGGATACAATCCACGGTTCCTCATCCTCCCCGATCTCCCAGGGGAGCGGGGTTTCTATCTATGTCCTCCCCTTCCTCCCACATGCTGCAGAGGGGCTCATTGATAGCCAATCTGACTGTCTTCCTCTTTTCACCAGCACCTGGATGTGTACTTCAGACTGTTGTCTGCACAGTTTCCGCCGCCATCGGTCTCCCATCTCGGGGCTGGCGCGGACATGGCTAGGTATCCCGTATCTCACTGCTGGTGTGAGGAATCTGGATGGGGGTCCCTGCAGGTACTCGGGACTGCTGCCAGTCTGACAGTCTTTTGTCTGCTTGGTCTCCTACTCCTCCAGGTCGCCCTTTAGATCGACCACACTCCGGTGCCCCACTTTCTGTGGGAGGGTCCGATGGAGTGATCCTGTGCGTTCAGGAATCCTTTGCCAGTCGCAGATAGTTGTCGGCTGGCTTACTACTACGTTGGTTCAACTACCATACACTTCCTACATCGTAGATGGAAGTTCCAATAACCTACTGCAAAGGTGTAGTCCTGTGTGAGTCTCCCCATGTTGCTCCACGAGCCCTATACAATGCGCCACTTATTGGTTTGCAGGGTTCCCTACTTCACAGGTCCCTCTCTTCATGTCTACCATTTTCACGGCTTAAGGCTGGTGAACCACATTAAGTGTGTGGTTCTTTATGCGGGACACGGTGCAGCCATAGATCCCTATGCCAGATAGCCGGCCGTGTCCGCGTGGTTTTCCAGTCCACCAGGTCACCTCCCCATTCCTACCGCTCCCGCAGCTGCAGTCTGGTACCTGACTTTTCATGTGTGGTTCCAACAGGAGTGTCTCTCTGTGGGTCCTTTGGACCTCTCATTAGACCCTTTTATACCTGTTGTCAGGCTGTGTCTACAGGTTTCCTGCCCCACATGCTTCTTCATCTCTTGCCTCTTCGGCAGCAGTCCTGGTGTGTAGCTGGGATGGGGTGTGGGCGTTTCCTGTAAGTTCTATGGACTTTCACACCTACAACAGCAGCACTCTCTTTTCTCCTTTCTAAGAGTTCCACGTTGGTCTACTAGGGGCATGGTTGTGACACACTGTTGGGTGTTGAGCCTGTCCTCCATACTTCCAGACTTTTGGATGTCTGCTGTTTCTTTTGGATCTGCTGTCTTGGTACCCCGCCACTATAGTGAGGAATGCATGTCTGTGTCCCTATGTATACTACAGTCCCTCTGCACGTGTGGAGCCCACCTTCCTTTCTGACTGTGGGGTGTGCCGCTGGCCTTCCTGTAGTCTTGTTTCCACAGGTCTGCGGTGGTTGATCACCTCTGTATTTTCCTGGTTTCCTGTGCAGGGTGGCTCAGGTGCCTGCTCTGTTGCCTTACACATGACCGGACTGGCTCCATTGGCATCCATCTGTTGCTCCTACAGTACCTGGTGCACTTTGTCAATCCCCCTTCCATGGTGGTATGGGGATCAGGGGGCTTGGCATGGTCGGTGCCTTAGTTTCATCTCGACCACCCCTTGTTTTCCCCTCCACTAGGGGGACTTTTTCGCTGGGCACTTTCTACTGCCGAGTTGGAGCCATCTCTCTCTTCCCGCTATATAGGTGGGGTTTCTGGCTGGGCCCTTGTTTTTTGCTTGGCGCATTCAAAAGTGCCTTTCACTGTCTATGCTTGTGTGCTTTCGGCCCACTATTGCAGCCTGGCCCCCTTTCTGTTTCTTGTTTATCTACTACTGCTCATGCAGCCTTGGCACTCTCCTATGTTGGAGGGGTTTATGCAATCAGGTATGGCTCGGCGACAGACTGTCTAGCCACCGTCTGTCTGCCATTGCTCTCTTCCCCCATCGGCACAATCTCCCTAGTAAGGTGTGTTCCTTCTTCCCTTGACGGTGTCTGTTGCGCTACACTGACAACGCAATCTTCTGGAGTAACTTTCCTGTCCAGAGCCTGGCCTGAGAATCTAAACTGGGTTCTCTTTGGTTTCCTTCTCCGTTCCCGTCCTGATGGTTGTTGTTTTGTAGTTCTTTGGTCCGCTGGGTCAAAGACCGGTTGGTCTCCATGTCTTTGACACAATTCTGGGATTCTGTGGCGTGTCTTCTTTTCTAGGTCGGCCTTCCTGGTTCCTTGGGCTTTGGTGACAGATGAGGTCTCGGGCATGTGTAGAGGTCTTACCCAGACATCTCCGCAATCCATTTAGGGGGCAGTCTTTCTGTAGTGCACTTCTTCTGGTTTTGGCACGGATGTTCGTCACCTGGTTCATTTTGCGGTTGTTGAGTTTACTTATCCTTCGGGTTTAAGTCTTCCAGGAGACTCTGGAACCTTCAGTTCCCATTTCAGCCGCCCCAGTGTTCCGGGATGCTCCTTTCTTGACCATTTATTCTTCCGTGTCAGTCTTCCAGGTGACTCAGGAACCTCCAGTTCCCATGTCAATCGCTCCGGTGTTCTGGGATGCCCTCTTTTCTGGGCATTCCGCTCCTTTTTTAGCCGTTATTACTTTGTCTCCTCCTTTGGGGCCAATCTTTTCTCGAGATGGATTTAGTTCTGTACATCCAGATTGCGCCTGTTCAGCTGTTTCACTTCCCAGGGGCTCGTTGCGGGCCCCTGGAGGGGGGTTTTGGGTCTGCAGATGTTCAGATCATCGATCTTCTGCACAGGCCATCGATCTTCGGCACCAACCAGTTTCCGTCTTTTCCCCTTTTTCTAGTAGTTTTCTGGTCTCCGCATTCTGCTCAGACGTACACTGCTCTCCCTGGCATTTTTCCTCCATGTTCTCTTGAATTGGTTGACTCTGGATAGGGTTTTCTTTTTGTGCCCTTTTCCATGTGTTCCAGCCGGGTTAGCTCTCTGTCTGTCTGGTTCTGTGTTCCTTGGAGATGATTCCCTACCTCTATGGTTCCGGCCCATCTGGCTTCCTCTTTCTTGTCTCCCTATATGGACCACGGACGGTCCTGCCACGGACGGTCCCTTCCTTTGGTGTCCCAGTCCATCTTCCGAGACCTTGGTTTCTGGGCCTCGGTTATCTCGGGCCTGGGTTCTTGTCAGCAGGCCTTACTGGCGAATAGTTCGGTCTCGGGACTGATTCCCCTTTCGCTGTTGGTGGTTCTTCCCACCCTAGGGGACTGCTTTGGTACATCCCATCAGTATAGGTGTCCCCCAATGAAGAGCGACCAAGAAAAGGAGTTTTTTTTTTTTTTTTTTTTTGTACTGACAGTGAAATCTTTCTCGTAGCCTTCATTGGGGGGGACAAGGCACTCGCCCATTTCTGCATTTGTCCGGATATTATTTTCCGTTTTGTTTGTTTGTTTTTTTTGTTTGTTTTTTTATCCGGGATTCCTTTCTAGGGACATTTATTTGTTGGCTTCTCCTACTGCTTTATGTCAAAACTGACCTCACTTCCAGTAGGCGGGTATATTTCCTGCCAGGGAGGAGACTATTTTTTTTTCCCCTAGTGTCAGCGCCTCCAAGTGGCAAGATCATATACCCATCAGTATAGGTGTCCCCAAATGAAAAATCTCCTTTTTCAGGGTAGACAGCAAGTCATAAATAAGAATATATTTGAGAAATACACAACCTTCAAAGACAGTATCGGGCTGGTTTTCCAGGTTATTGGATGGGCGCTAAAGGCCTAAAAAAATGTTTTATTAATGAATCTTGTTGTGTAGTGCAAAACGCGAGGACATGAGAATATTGCATAGTAGAGGCCCTTGTCCATTAAAGGGGTTATCCAGGAAAAAACACTTTTTTTTTTTTTTTTTTGGGGGGAGGGGGGGGGGGCAGTGTAAGGGGGTGGTGTATATGTAGTGTTTTACCCTTTATCATGTGGTAGTGTAGTGTAGTGTTTTTAGGGTACATTCGCACTGGCGTGTTACGGTGCGTTTCCCGCTAGGAGTTTGCGCTGCGGCGAAAAATTTGTCGCAGCCCAAACTTGAAGCAGGAAACTTACTGTAAACTCGCCCGTGTGAATGTAACCTGTACCTTCACATGGGGTGGGGGGGGGGGGGAGGGGGGCAAACCTCCAGCTGTTTCAAAACTACAACTCCCAGCATGTACTAACAGACCGTGCATGCTGGGAGTTGTACTTTTGCAACAGCTGGAGGCACACTGGTTGGAAAACCCACAGTTAGGTTCTGTTACCTCACTTAGTATTTTCCAACCAGTGTGCCTCCAGCTGTTGCAAAACTACAACTCCCAGCATGTACTGATCGCCGATGGGCATCCTGGGAGATGTAGTTATGCAACAGCTGGAGGTACGCAACTACAACTCCCAGCATGCCGAGACAGCTGTTTGCTGTATGTGCATGCTGGGATTTGCAGTTTTGCAACATCTGGAGGGCTACAGTTTAGAGACCACTGCACAGTGATCTGCAAACTGTGGCCCTCCAGATGTTGCAAAACTACAAATCCCAGCATGCCCAGATAACAAACAGCTGTCTGGGCATGCTGGGAGTTGTAGTTTTGCAACATCTGGAGGGCTACAATTTAGAGACTACTGTATAGTGGTCTCAGACTGTAGCCCTCCAGATGTTGCTAGGCAACTCACCGACTTCCGTAGGATCCAGTGAGCCAGCCGCACAACATCGCTGATCTTCTACCGTCGGTCTTCTTCGGTTTCCCCAGCCTATTGTGGGTGGGCAGAATGGGGAAACCGAACGTTAACACCCCCCCACCACCACCGATCTGCTATTGGTCGTCGCTTCTGACGACCAATAGCAGGGATAGGAGGGGTTGCACCTCTGTCACCTCACTCCTATCCCTTCAGGCGGATCGTAGGTGTCTTAAACCGGTAGACCCGTATGACCCGGAATAGGCGCAAATCGCAGGTGTGAATTCACCTGCGATTTGCGCAAATCGACGACATGGGGGGGGGGGGCAACTGATGACCCCCAGCCTCCCCCTCCTCCCTGGGCATTTGCGCTGGGTGACTGCTGATCGATATCAGCAGTCACCCCGGTTTGGTCCCCGCCCGACGCGCGGCAGGGACCGAAATTCCCACTGGATACGCCCTGGGTCCTTAAGTACCAGGAAGCCTAGGTCCTTAAGGGGTTAAGGAGTACAAGTCGTTTTGGGGGACATGAGGACTTTGCTGCGCCTAGGTTTTTTTTTCTTTATTGATATATATGATTTTATATTAAAAATTTTTGTGTTCTCTTCTCAAAACCTAGGGGTTGTTGTGTGAGGTTGGGAAAGAGATCTTGAAAGATTTTCTATCATGGATGTTGTGAAAAATCACTAATCTGATTTGAAATTCATTTATCAAAATGCACGGCTAGTATAGTTTATAAACAGTGCTTTCCCCATAATTACCATTGATTAATAGATTTTATTTAACCATTTAACGACAATGGACATTTACATCCACTTTCGGCTCCCACTGTATGAAGTGCACTCAGGAGCTGAGCCCGCTTCATACTGGGTGGGACCCAGTTGCGATCAGCAACCAGGACCCGTGGCTACTGCCGGACATTGTCGATCAGGCTGATGTCTGGCATTAACCCTTTAGATGCCACAATCAAAATTGATTGCGGCATTTAAAGCAGGAGAAAACGAATCCTGGCTAGCTCAGTGGGCTGATCACGATCCTGTGAGCTGAGGGGATGTTGGGAGGGGAGGTCCCTTACCTGGCTCCAATGCTCCAGGAAGCCATGGCAGCCTGGAGCAATGGAGCTCCGATAACACTGATCAATGCTATGCTTACTATTGTTGGGTTTGTCCTTACATGCTCTGATGCCTTGCTCACATACAGGAATGTCTGTGCAAAATCAATCGTAATAATCTGCTCATAAATTCAATTGCAGCAGAATCGAATTGAAAACACAATGGAATTTCTGCAATGGAAACACCTGCCTCGGAAATTCCATATGCGACCTCCGCAGAAATAATTAACATTTCAATGGAGGCAGGGCATTTCTGAACAGTCCTAGCACCTTCTGCCGGCTGTCTGCAGATTGTCCACCAGGAAATTTCCAGACAGACATTGCGCAAAAAATAGTCTGAAAATAGCCTGATACTGTACATACTCTACCCTATATACTAAGCACAACACCTCCTTTACACCTTTTGATCTCGGACCAGTTATTCTTAACAACTTGTACAGATCTGGACAACCAGCTCTTCTAGGTATATATAACTATTGAAGAGTTTAAAATAAAAAATAGTAACTTTTCCCCTATCATAATCGGTGAAATTAGCACTTCACAAATTTTAGACTTGGAAAAAGTCTTCGAAGTTAGTTTTGCAAAAACAAAATTTAAAAAATGTACTACATTTTTGAGCAACGTGTATATCTGTGAAAAATATACACAAAACAAAATGAAAATAAATATATAATTCCCCCAATAATTCATAATGTGCACGCAGTTACAAGCTGCTGTGTAAAGCAAGGGAGAGAGACTCTTGTCTGTAAGTTGACTTGTTGCCCACTTAACTGGAAGGGACATACCAGATGCATATGTCTAGCCCTTTTTGTGGGAAATAGAAAAAAGAATTACAATTTATTTTTTGTTGGTTATTAGCAAGGATGAATAATAATCCAATTAAACTTTTTTTTTTTTTAGGCTTTGCCAGGAACATGGACATCACCATTTGGAACTGCACATCTAAAATATGTTAACTGAAATATAAGACTTGCATTGGGATGTCCAGAAGAAGTCTGTTTTCTCAGTTACGGTTATTTGTTTCCTTAAATTCCACTGATGTTGGGAAGATACATACTTGATAGTAAAAGCACATTTCAGCTTTGCTCTTTTCTGATTCAAAACATCACCTCAGACAATCTTCTGTTGGTTAAATTTCATAGTAAATGTATGTCTCCCATTTTTACATTCACAGGCTGTACTGACTTACAGTGGAATTTACGTTCATGTTATGTACCTCTTGTTAAAATGACCATTCATCCCAAATATTTAATAAAACGTTTCTTCATAGTTTGTTGTACTTTTAAAAGTCAATGTTCTTCACTTGAATTTTAACCAGATCAGACATCATCCATGTATTTGTTCCAATTCTTCAAAAATCTACATGTCACGACCAAAAATAACCATTCCATCAGACTTGATGTTTATATATAAATGACATGATGCTAAATGATGGAAGTCAGGGGAACTCTGTAATAAATGATAGTTAGGGGGGGGGGGCGGAAGATATATCACAATATGTACAGAGGAAAAGTTTACCAGTGTCCCATAGTAACCAATAAAATAGCTGATTTTATTTTTCCGAGGCGTTTGTTTTATTAATTTATTTATTTTTAAATAAAAGCAATTTAATTGGTTGGTAGGCAACTTTTCCCCTGCACAGGTTTTGATAAATCTCCCCAAATGAGAATTAAATATTTGATATGCAGTTGATTTTTTGAGTTGTTTATCATTTTGTATTAACCTTTTTTTATTACAAACTTAAACCTTTTGAATAGCCATGCAACACCCGTAGGCTCTCCAAAAATAGTTGTTTAACCCATAAAAGGATGCACTTATGTCTTAAGTCTCTACCGGACTATGAAGCGAGCGCAGGACCCGCTGTTAATGGCAAAGATATTTTCTTGGGCAGAAAACAAGCTGCTTTCTATCTCAGCAGTCCATCCTAAAGGGGTCTGGAACTTGGAGGCGGACTTCCTGAGCATACACATATTAGACCCAGGGGAATGGTCTTTAACTCCGTGGGCATTCAGGATGATTACGGAGAGATGGGGGGGTTCCTCAAATAGATCTGTTTGCAACCAGGAGAAATCACAAGGTGGGTCTATTCCCTAAATCCAAGGGACTCTCCGCTAGCAGTAGATGCATTAGCTCAGGATTGGACATTCAGTATAGGATACGCATTTCCTCCCCTGCCACTAATATCTCGGGTCCTTCAGAAGCTAATGAACTATCATTGCATTCTAATCCTAGTAGCTCCATACTGGCCAAAGAGAAGCTGGTTCTCTCTATTAAAGTTTCTGGCTGTAGAGGATCCCATCTGCCTTCCTCCTCAAAAGGATCTGCTGTCCCAGGGACAATCCTTTCATCGTCAGATCAAAAACCTCAGCTTGACAGCATGGAAATTGAAAAGCCCATTATGCTGAAGGAAGGTTTCTCTGAAAAGGTAGTAAATACGCTTCTATCTAGCTGTAAAGATACTACCTCTGGAATCTATGCTAAAACCTGGAAGAAATGTATCTCTTGGTGTGGGGATTCTTTTTCGATCAACACTCCGGTGATTCCTAAAATTCTAGACTTTTTTCAGCAGGGATTTGATTTAGGTCTTTCCCCTAGTACCCTCAAAGTACAGGTTTCTGCTCTCAGTGCTCTCTATCATGTAAAATTGGCTGATAACATGTCTATTTCAAGATCTATTAAAGCATCCAGCAGACTCAGACCTAAGACTTTAAATATCTGTCCTCAGTGGAATTTAAATACAGTTCTAGCGGCTCTTCCTCTGGATCCCTTTGAGCCTCTGGATTCTATTTCTGAAAATGTTTTGACTCTCAAAACTATATTTTTAATCGCCATCACTACAGCTAGGAGAGTAGGTAAAATTCAGGCTCTTTCTATCCGAGAGCCTTATATCAGAATTTTGGATGACAAAATCCTTTTTAAGCTTGATCCTACTTCCTCTCTAAAGTTGTCTCTACCTTTCATAGATCACAGGATATTGTGGTTCCATCCTTCTGTTCAGATCCAAAAAATGACTTAGAAAAATCATATAGTCTTTTGGATGTTAGAAGAGCTGTCCTCATTTACATTGAAAGAACTAGTCCGTGGAGGAAGGATGACAATCTGTTCAGTTTGCTGGCCCTAATAGAGGCAAGAAAGCCTCTAGGAGTTCTATAGCCAGATGGATTAAGACCACAATTTCAGAGGCTTATGTGGCCAGAGGTAAAGCCTATCCTATACAATTGAAGGCCAATTCTACTAGAGCAATTTCCTCATCATGGGCAGAGAGCCGGAGCTTCTGTAGAACAGATTTGCAAAGCTGCCACTTGGAAAAACCTTCATACTTTTTCCAGACATTATAGAGTTCACATCTTGTCTTCTGAGGATATGGCCTTTGGACGTAAAGTTCTCAGTGCTGTAGTCCCTCCTTAATAAATTCTTTGGTATTTCTCATGGGTGCTGAGATGTGGGGGGAAATGGTGAATTATACTCACAGATAATTCCTTTTCTGGAAGTCTCCACGACAGAACCCATACATCCCACCCTTTGGTTTTTTATTGTAGTGTTTTGGTGCACTTTTTTCCTTTCCTTTCGGTGTTCTTTATAAATACACTGGTGTGGACAGGAAGGGGTGGGGAATTTAACCTCTCAGTTTTTTCCTGTCCCAATCAGGAGGAGGAGATAATCTCATGGGTGCTGTCGTGGAGACTTCCAGAAATAATTCACAATTTTGTAAACTTACTCTCCCGCCCTTAAATTTTTTTTTCCAAGTTTTGAAAAGCCCTGTATCATACCTTTCCCCTTGTACATGGTGTGAGCTCCTGGCAATAGAAAAAAGCCTGCAAGAGCTGTTCTTTGCCATGCCCTGCCTGCTTTTCCGAGTTTGGTCTCCTGCCAGGCCGAGAGGAGACCAAACTAACTGTTTGACTTGTGGCAGGGAACAGAACAGAGCCAACTAGTGGCTGTTTTTTCAGTCACATTAAAAACCTATAAAGGTTGAGAATTTTAACAGCAAGTAAATAGCAAAGTGTCATATAATTACATAAGGAAAAATATATTAAAAGTTTAATTTGGTGACGGGTACTCCTTAAGGGTCTGATATTTAGCTCTAGTACTCAATAGTTGCTCTGTGGAAAACGTACTCGCCGCTTTACATTTGGGGGTTAAAATATAATGTTAATGATGTCATACAGTGAGCAGCTTCAATGTAAAAAAAAAAAAAGCCAAATTCCAAAATTGCTGGGTTTTTATTCTGTTTATTTTTTTTTGTTTTCACATCCCAGAAAAGAAAATAGAAGGTGAAAAGTGGTAAAGATAAAAAAAAAAAAAAATACAGATTACGGCACAATGAATAAGCCCTCATACAGATTTTTTTTACAGTCATATAAAAGAACTTATAGGAGTCAGAAAATTACACTTTCTAGAATACTAATTTTGTATTTTAAAAAAATCTATCGGCTCCATTGGAGGACGAAGACCTTGGGTGTATGCTGCTGTCGCTAGGAGTCTTGACACTATGGTAACAAAAATAGTCGGCCCCTCTCAGCAGGATATACCCGCCTACAGGCACCTGAGCTAATCAGTTTTAGCTTGGTGTCTGTAGGAGGCAGACGCTTGTCTGGTTCTCCAGACTCGGTCAATTCTTTTTTATTTTTTAAGATTGGGGACGTATTAGAATTTTCTCTCCCTTCTATTTTCCTTGTTTTCAGATGAGGACTCAGGAACAATGCGTTCACCGTTTCCCCATTTGCGATTGAAGGGGCACAGACATAGTGGATGTACTGTCAACCCCTTCTTGCCAACGGTCAGCGCCTGGGATTGTATCGGGTCCCCCACCTTCCTTGCTAGTCTCCCTCACTCTTACCAGTGCTGCCTGTGTGCAGACGCCGGCACATATCTCTATGGGAGCGCAGGGCTTCATTCTTCGGCGGCCACGCACCGCCGACAGCCTCCCTTCATTATCGGGCTGGCACCGGCACCCCTGCTTTGGTCGCGTATAGGCTAGGCTACCGGAGCACAGTGTTCACACGCTGCTGGTGGCCTTTTTCTGTGCAATCTGTTTCTTCTCAGGGCTCCGTTATGGTGCGGTTCTGTTTAATCAGAACAGCCATGGGCTCCTGCTCGGCTTTAGCTCTGCCCACTTAGGCCGGCGGGGTCATTTTCAGACCCAGGCCCATGAATTCACCTGTCTTATCTGCCAATCAGTGCTCTGCATGTGCAGCAGTCTGCCCTTAGGACCAATGAGAGGCGTCCTGGCCTCAAATCTGGCCCACGTTTCTCATTCCTCCTGAACTCCTCCCCTCCTGTCTTCTCCTGAGTTGCAGAAGTTCTCCTTTCAGCTGCTGCTTTTTGCCAGGTACACAGATGCCGGGTGAGATTGTTTCCTTTTTCTTTTTTTTTTCCTTGCTATGTCCGAACCCAGAACTGTCCGTCCCTCTAGACAGATAACTGGGGCCCTGATCACCTATTACACCTGCAAAGGCTGCAATACTAAAATGTCTGCTTTGGCTGAACCCACTTGTTCCTCCTGCACCACTGAACCCCCTGACCCTCCTGGTATTTCTACTCAGGATTCTCCTCCAGACCCTGTGGGCTCTGCTATCCCTCCAGATTGGGTGTCTTCCCTCTCCCAGTCTATTTCCGACTTGGCTCATATCTCCCGGACAAGAGGGTGGAGACTTTTGCAAAATTTGCCTTTGAAGCAGCAGGTCTTCTTCCAGCGTTTGCTTCTGCCTGGGTGTCTAAAGCTCTTTCAGTCTGGGCTTCCAAACTCCGCCAGGTTATTCTTTCTGGATCCCACTAGGAGGAATTGGCTGATTTAGCTCTCCAAGGCTGGAGACTTTGTGTTCTGCTTCCATACAGTCAGCCCGTTGTGCGGCCTTTGCCACAAGCAATCTAGTGGCTCTCCGTCGATCCATGTGGCTCAAAGCCTGGGATGCGGATGCTGCTTCCAAGAAGTCTCTGACTGAGCTTCCTTTTACTGGTTCTTGGCTGTTTGGTAAGCGCCTAGATGACATTATCTCAGAGGCGACAGGTAATTAAAATAAGGCTCGCAGTCCTGCTTCCCATCGAAAGTCTATGTCCTTTCGGGCGTTTGGTTCCAATAGGGGTCTAGACAGGCGCCTTCATGGGACAAGAAGGCTAGCTCCTCCCAGACCCGTACCTCCTGGGAATCGGACAACCGTCATGTCCGTTTCGCCGCCAAAGCAGGCACCCGCAAATCTACTTCTGCCTGAAGGGACGCCCCCACCCACAGATTTTTCTCGGGGGGGAGGTCATCTATCACTCTTACTATTACTCCGGGACGTCTGGTCTGCGCACGTGCAGGACTCCTGGGTCAGGGATGTGGTATCCAATGGATACCGTATCGAGTTTGCCTCCCTTCCAAGGGATCGCTTTTTTCGTTCCCGGGCCCCCTGCTCCGCCTCTCTGGCAAAGGCCTTTCGGAGCACGCTCCAGTCCTTCTCATCCAGGGAGTAATAGTTCCTGTTCCTCCCAAGGAGCGTTGTCAAGGTTTTTATTCCAACCTCTTCGTGGTCCCCAAGAAAGGGGGTTCCGTGCGCCAGATCCTACATCTGAAGCGCCTAAATCAACCTCTCTTCCACCATTTCCGCCTGGAGTCTCACCGTTCGGTTGTGGCGTCCATGGATCAAGGACAGTTTCTTTCTTCGGTGGGCATCAGGGATGCCTACCCCCACATTCCAATATTTCCAGGATGTCAGTAGTATCTCCACTTTGCAGTTCCAGAAGGCCATTTTCAGTTTGTGCCTCACTTTCGGTCTGGCCACTGCTCCGAGGATCTTCACCAAGGTCCTGGCGCCGGTGATCGCCCTTTTATGGATGAGAGATCTCTCTATGATTCCTTACTTAGATGACCTCCTAATCAAGGCTTCAACAAGGGCCCAGAATCTGGATATTCTCAGTCTCACCCTTCAGGCCTTTTCTCGTTTTGGCTGGATGGTCAGTCAGGACAAGTCCAACCTCTCTCCCACCCAGTCTCAAATTTTCCTGGGCTTCCACCGGACAAGTGGCCGACTCTTTTGTCAGGATTTCGGATACTTTGGAACCCTGTTCCGGTTTCCATTCGCTTTTGCATGAAAGTCCTGGGTCGGATGCTGACTGCCATGGAGGCCGTTCCATTTGCCTAGTTTAATTACCAGTCTCTTCAACTTGCAATTCTATCCCAGGGGGACAGATCTCCGTTGTCTCTCGATCACAGGATCATTCTTCCTCAGGACTCACCGGTCCCTTCTGTGGTGGCTTCATTCCCCCCTGCTTCTACAGGGGCGCTCCTTCCTGCCCCTCCGCTGGCAAGTCATCATGACGGATGCCAGTCTTTCGGGCTGGGGAGGTATTCTCCGGGACCGGACAGTCCAGGGGCCCCCCCCCGGGAAGCCCTTCTCCCCATCAACATATTAGAACTGAGGTCTATCTATCTTTGCCTGCTCCATTGGGAGATTCTTCTTCAGGAACATCCTGTTCGTGTCCAGTTGGACAACTCCACTGCTGTAGCGTATGTCAATCGCTAGGGCGGCACTTGCAGCTCATTGGCGATGGCCGAGGTGTCCAAAATTCTTCTTTGGGCGGAACTCTGGGTTCCGGCCATCTCAGCAATTCACATTCTGGGAGTGAACAAATGGGAAGCCGACTTTCTCAGCTGACCCCAGCGAGTGGTCTCTCCATCCTCAAACGTTGCCAGGAAACAAGGTCCCAACTTGTAGCTGGGAAGCTTGAAACAGCTATATTTGAAGGATAACCAGACCTTATGACCGGGAGAGAGAGGAGATCTTCTTTTCTTATCCGCCTGAAATTTCATACAGGAGGAGGCTTGAAGCAGAGAATGCAGAGTCAACAGTTGGCACACCCGAGGAGACTGGAAGAGGAGGACGAGGATGAAGACTGTAGACAACAAAAAATGGAGAAGACTTTGTGGCCTTAGAGTCTCTGCCTAGGGTAAATGATTGACCCAGTCGTCCTGTCGGGCTGGATCGAAATGACGAATATATTCTCCCAGAACTTGATTTACTCTCTCCACTTGCCCATTCGATTGCAGGTGATAGGAAGAGGAGATATCCAACATGATTTTTAGACAAGAGCATAAAGCTCGCCAGAACTTAGAGTCAAATTGCACCCCGCAGTCCGCAACAATATCAGACGGAAGGCCATGTAAGTGGAAGATATGTTGAAGGAAGTGTTTGGCCAGATGGCGGAGCAGATGGCAAACCGGTCAATGGAAAAAAAATGAGCTATCTTGGAAAACCAATCGACCATCACCCAGATGACCGTATTGTTATAGGATGGGTCAGATCGGTGATAAAAATCCATAGCGATTTGCGACCAAGGAGTGTCCGGAATAGGAAGAGGCTGCAGAAGGCCAGCAGGTCTCTGCTGAGGAGTCTTGTCTCAAGCACAGGTAGCACAGGACCTGACAAAGTTTGTGACATCCCATTTGAGGTGGGGCCACCAATAATGCCGAGAGATCAATTGAAAAGACTTCCGCACACTGGAATGGCCATCTACCAATGAAGAATGACCCCAGCTCAGCACTCTGCATCTCAATAGAGGTGGTACGAAGGATCTTCCAGATGGAGCTTGCTGGAGGTCTGCAGGTGCTACAGGAACCAAACAGGTGGAAAAATATGACGAGGAATGGAATCTTGTCCAACCACACCTGAGGACCTGGAGAGTGCATGCACTCTGATGTTCTTTGCGCAGGACGGAAATTAATTTTTAAAAAATTGAACCTCGAGAAGAAAAGCGACCATCTTGCATGGCGGGGATTCAGACGTTGAGCTGACTGAAGATACAAAAGGTTCTTGTGATCCGTAAAGATGCTGACTGGATGTGTGGAACCCTCCAAAAGATGATGCCATTCTTCTAAGGCAAGTTTTATAGTGAGGAGTTCCCGATTGCCAATAGAGTAATTTCTCTCTGCAGGTGAAAAGGTCTTGGATAAAAACCCACCGGTCTTATTCTTGCCCTTGAGGGTTTTCTGAGTTAAAACTGCGCCAGCTCCCATGGAAGATGCGTCCACCTCCAAAAAGAATGGCTTTTCAGGGTCAGGTCTTGAGAGAACAGGTGCTGAAGCGAAGGCAGATTTTAACAGAGAGAAGGCCTCCTCTGAGACCAGTTTTTGGGGGTCAGTTGTTTTTGGTAAGGGCTACAATTGGGGCAACCAAGGAAGAAAAATGTGGACTTAATTGACGGTAGTAATTGGCAAACCCCAAAAATCGTTAAATAGCTATAAGACCAGAAGGATGTGGCTAGTCAAGAACTGCAGAAAGCTTGGCAGGATCAATCTGAAGACGTTGGTGGGAGACAATGTAACCCAGAAATGGAAAACTTGTTCTCTCAAAGAGACATTTCTTTAGCAACGTTGAGCCTCCAAATTGGGAGAGAAAACTAGAATATCATCCAAATAGACTACCACACAGGTATACAACAGATCTTGGAAGATTTCATTAACGAATTTTTGGAACACAAAATTCTTGCAGAGACCAAACGGCATGACAAGGTACTCAAAGTGGCCGTCACGGGTATTGAAAGTCATCTTCCATCCATCTCCTTCACAAATTTGAAAAAGATTGTATGCCCCCCACAGATCCAATTTAGTGAAGATTCTGGCTCCCCGTAAACCATCAAAAAGTTCAGAAATCAAAGGCAGTGGGTAGCGATTTTTGATTGTAGTCAATGCAGGGACGGAGAGATCCATCTTTCTTTCCTACAAAGAAGAATCCAGCCCCGGCTGGAGAGGGGGACTTCTGGATGAAACCCTTTTGTAGTTTTTTCTGGATATATTTAGCCATAGCTTGCGTCTCAGGTACATACAGCGTGTAAATTCTTCCCCGGGGAGGTATAGTACCAGGTTGGAGATCAATGGGGCAATAATAAGGATGATGTGGTGAAAGAGTCTCTGCCTGTTTCTCCCAGAATACGTAAGAAAAATTACAATAAGTGGGAGGCAGACCCGACCTGATAGGAAGTGATGTGGCTGTCTTAGACTGGGTGGACTCCAGATAGTGACCTTGACAGAAAGTTCCCCAACGAGAAACCTCTCCAGTGTCCCAGTTAAGTTGCGGAGAGTGACACTGAAGCCAAGGCAGACCAAGAAAAAGTTCAGAGGTACAATGAGGAAGTACAAAGAATCCTATCTTCTCCTTAGGTAACATTCCCACTTGCATGATGAGAGGTTCAGTGTGGAATAGGACCATTCAGGTTCTCTCCATTGACAGAAGAAATATATAGGGGCTTGACTAGCACAGGGAAATGATGTTCTTGGACCAAGGTGCCATCAATAAAATTCCCAGCAGAGCAGGAGTCCAAGGCAGAGGCGGAGAAAGCAGTTTTCAAAGAGGTATGGATTTGAAGAGGTATGGTCAAACGTGGAGAGGTACTATTCACACCCAGGGACGCCTTTCCTACATGCCCTAGGTGCGAGCATTTCCCGGATACTGTGGACTTAAACTACAGTCTTTGAGAAAGTGCTCTGGACTGGCACAATAGAGGCACTAATTCTCATTGCGTCAACGGATTCTTTCTTGAGAAGAAAGTCTAGTGTGATCCACATGCATGGGCTCCTCAACAGGTGGAATTGGAGATGGTTGTGGTGGACGTTGGACCACAGGTGCCAAACGAGGAAAGCGCTGTGGCCGGACAGGCTCCTTGTCCCGGCGTAACTCCTCCTATCTCTCAGAAAACTGTATGTCAATTCAAGTGGCTAAATTGATGAGATCAGTCAGGGAGGACAGAAGTCTGCTTAAGAGACCGTTTCTGAAAGTTGCACACAGCCTCATTATTCAAAGCTAGCTCAGAGGCTAGGATGCGGAACTGTACCACTTATTCACCCACGGAAGAATCTCCTTGACAGAGATTCAGTAAGGCAGTCTCCGCCAAAGAAGCCTGGGAAGGTTCTTCAAACACATTTCAGAATTCAGCAAGAAAAGAGCGTAGATTAGAGGACAACGGGTCATTGCGGTTCCACAGCAGGGTAGCCCAGGCCAAAGCTTTACCAGAAAGGAGGCTGATGATAAAATCCACTTTAGCTCGCTCCGTAGGAAACTGGTCCGCTTGAAGTTCAAGGTGCATAGAACACTTAGTCACGAAGCCTCTACACAACTTCGGGTCTCCATCAGGCTTGGAGGGAAGAGACAGGCAAATC